>NW_006294069.1:4249638-4254962 GCF_000327345.1 Myotis davidii
TTTGGGGAAGGAAGATACTGTTTCTTATCTTTTTTTTTTTTTTTAAAAAAAACCTCATCTGAGGATATGTTTTTGTTGATTTTAGAGGGAAAGGAAGAGAGGGCGGGAGAGAGAAAGAGACAGAGAGATAGACAGAGAGAGAAACATCCAACCAGGGAACAAACCCGAAACCTAGGTATGTGCCCTGACCGGGAATAGAATCCACAACCTTTTGGTGCACGGGACGATGCTCCAACCAACTGAACCACCTGGATACTGTTTTCTTATCTCTGTTGTCTCCTCCTCCTCTTTCCTGGGGCTTCTCCATGAAAGGCCAGGGTTCTCATAGTGACCCCAGTCAGCAGAGAATACTGCTGGGGACCCCTCACTCCATGACCCCTTGGGTCTGCCTCCCGGGGCCATGTCCTGCTCACCTCTGGCACCTCCGGCAAGCAGCTCTGGCTGCATGTCATCCCTGATGTGGGGATGAAGGCTTTAATGAGAAGGGAGACCTGGACAGCAAAACATGTGGCATGAAACAGCTGAAGAGCTCACCACAGAGACTGTTATGAAAGGGTCCTTTTTCTTTTTTCAATCTTTAAAAACATATTTTTATTGATTTCAGAGAGGAAGGGAGAGGGAGAGAGAAACATCAATGATGAGAGAGAATCACCCATCCACTGCCTCCGGCACACCCCCACCGGGAATCGAGCCTACCACCCGGCTGGGTGTGTGCCCTGACCGAGAATTGAACCATGGCCACCTAGTTCATAGGTTGATGCTCAACCACTGAGCCACACCGGCTAGGCTGAAAGGGCCCTTTTTCATTTACTAGAGAAGCGTCCTCCCTGCCCTAGGTTTAGGATGCGCCCTTTGAAGGATTTCTCAGTGGAGACTGGATGGCCACAGCCTGGTGTTGCCCCTGGCTGTCACCTGTCAGGGTTAAGGCTCCAGGCTGAGCACGGTGGTTAAGAGCTGGGTCTCTCACAGCCTCCTCCCGGGTGGGCAGTCTCCTGTGGCCAGCAATGCCGTTCCTCCTACCGTCCCTGCAGTAGCCACTCTTCAGAGTTGGGTACATATTTTTCAAGATATTTAAAAAATATTTTTATATGAATCTTAAGTAACCACAGATGTCCACACATATAGACTTAGCTCATTCCTCCCAACCGTTTGTAGTGTCTAGCTTATGAATATATCCCATCTACTCATCTGTCTCCCTCTGAGCGCTTGTTTCTGGTGTTCTTTGCTTTTGTAGAGGGTGCCTCAGTGAACAGCCTCATGCTTTTCTCTACACAGCTGCGTGCATTCCTCTAGGGCAGGGGTCCTCAAACTTTTTAAACAGGGGGCCAGTTCACTGTCCCTCAGACCGTTGGAGGGCCGGACTATAGTTTTTAAAAAAACTGTGGACAAATTCCTATGCACACTGCACATATCTTATTTTGAAGTAAAAAAACAAAACGGGAACAAATACAATATTTGTATTTGCATGTGGCCGTAGTTTGAGGACCCCTGCTAGGGCCTAGGCTTGAGTAAATCGTAGAGGTGACAGTGCTGGGTGATAGGGTAGGTGACTTTTTTTTTTTCAATGATACTGCTAAATTGCCCTCTAGTTTCTACACCCACACGAGTAGGTGTGAACATTTTGCCAGTCTGTTGGGGGGAAACATCCTATTTTTTTGTCGTGATTTCGTTTCTCTGGTTCCTCACCCTCCGGTTTCTCCAGCTGTTCGTTGCCTGCACAGCCTCTGCCCGCCCAGCACGGTCCCGGAAGTCAGTGGAGTGCCACTCTGCTCTCGCTGGGGTCTCTGCAGGATGGCCTTTGCTGAGAACATCCTCAGCCTCCCCGTTGGCAGAAGCCCCAGGCGTTCAGAGCGCTTTATTGACCGGAGGGGTGGCCAGGGAGTCAATTAGGAGAATGAATGCACGGCCTTCTCCAGCCACGCTCAGAGGGGCCGACCTTGGCTTTTCATCCTTTCACAGTCACCAAGTTCCAGGCTCTGCCCTGTGAGTCCCGGGGGGAAGCCACAGCCTGGAGCCCAGAGGCATTTCATTTGCTGATTGAACGGAGAGGCTCATTCTCCTTGGGCTCCTCCAGGAGTGTTGCCGGCCAATTTCAAACCCAAGGTCAGCTTCGAAGGACTTGGTCCCCTGAGACAGTTACCATGGAGACAGTTACCGTCACCTACACCCACCGTCTTAGAAAGGGCTTAAGATGGAAAGGACCATGTCTTCTAAGCCTCTGCCTTCAACGCTTAACCCCTTCACTATAGTGTTCCAGCTACTAAATGCCCACCCCACACCTCCTGGCTGTATAGGATGCTCCAGCCCTCACTTTACAGCCAGAAAACAGACTAGGAAAGGGACGTGCAGATAACGGCCGGACCGAGGGGCTCCAGGAGCTGGTTCTGCGGACTCTGGCCCAGTGCTCTCTGCACACCAGTCCGCTGTGGGTAGAATGCACGCGTGCATGTGTCCATACACATGGTCACTGCACACGTGCACATATGTATGTGTAGACTCGAGGGCAAGTACAGCCAAGGGGGATGTGTTTTTTCAACTTTTTATTTTGAAAATTACCCACCTGTGCAAAACGGAGAAGAACAGTACAATGAGCATCTGTATTCCCCCAGGTTCACCACGTACTAAGGTTTGCCACAGGTGTTTGCTCTCTGTCTCTGAATCATGATAGTCACATAGAGAAAGGAAGTTGCAGACATCGATACTTCATGCTAAATACTCAGCAGTGCCTACCAAACATAATGTCACTTTTCTGACATCACCATAACACTGTTATCGCACATAAGACATTAATATTAATTTAGGACTATTACTTAATATACACTCCATATTCATATGTTCCCCCAATTTAAATAGGGGCTATATATTGGGTTATATTACTGACATCACTGTGCTTGATTGTCTCATCTCCTTAGTCTCTTTAAATACAGAACAGCAGACCTGGCAAAATTGTTTTGTAGACTGTCCCACATTTGGGATTTGTCTGAATGTTCTATTTTTTTTTTAAGTTTTCCTTGAAGAGTTCTTGAATTTACTGAAGAAAGACGAAATAAGTGACCGACATGCTGATGGCAAAGAGGAGGGGAGACATTCCTGTTTTATCTGTGGGGTCAGATGTGTGCCCCCCGCCTGCTCCTTGCGTAGGGTGGAGAGGACTGTCCCCACGCCTGTGACTCATGGGTGGGTCTTTTTGGTGATGGGGAGCGGCTCCAGGGGCTCTTCCTGGGAAGGCTTCTTCATAGTCCCTTTCGGGGCTGCTCCCTCGGGCACAGGAGAGGGATGGCCTTTTACTTGCCTAAAGCTGCTGTTTTGTTCTTTCATGTGTGCTCTTGCCCGTTGTGTAGAAATCATGTGTGTTAATTCACTGGACTATTAGCGACAGGAATCTAACTCAAAAAGGCTGAAGGAAAATAAAAGACACAAAAGAAAAGACATTCAAGAGAACGTTCTAGCCGAAACCGGTTTGGCTCGGTGGATGGAGCGTCGGCCTGCGGACCGAAGGGTCCCGGGTTCGATTCCGGTCGGGGGCGTGTGCCTGGGTTGCGGGCACATCCCCGGTGGGGGATGTGCAGGGGGCGGCTGGTCGATGTCTCTCTCTCATCGATGTTTCTGACTTTCTGTCTCTCTCCCTTTCTCTCTGTAAAAGATCAATAAAATATATTAAAAAAAAAAAAAAAAGAGAACGTTCTAATTGATGCATTTAGGAGAATTGTCTTCAGGAATGGCTGGATCAAGGTGGGTCAGAAACTATCATCAGACAGCGTTTGTTCCTATGTCTTGGCTCTGCTTTCCTCCGCATTCATGTCTCTCACAGGCATCTCATAAGACAGCCACTGACTTCAGAAACCCCAGGGGGTAGTAAGCTTCTTTCAACGGTGCCAGCAAAAATTCAGGGGTTCGTTCTGTTTGGACCAACTAGGTATTTATGTGCATCCCTGAAGCGGTCACTGTGGCCTGGACCATGTACTCATCCTGAGAGCTCAGGATGGGTAGGTTGAGAGAGGGACAGTCCCACTTGAACCACAAAACCCAACAGTGGTGTCAGGGTACTCCCAGGGGAAAAATCAAGATTTGTCAACCAGAAGAAGGGGCCTGAGTACGGAGGAGGCAGAAAAGTAGACTCCACTTCATCTGGAGACGGGCACGGTGAACCTCTGATTGGGCGAGTCATCTCCTCATCTCCTGGGGTCTCCAGTCTTCTTCGTTTTGCATTTTGTGGGAGCCAGTGTCTATAGCAGCCGTGGGCAAACTACGGCCCGCGGGCTGGATCCGGCCTGTTTGAAATGAATAAAACTAAAAAAAAAAAGACTGTACCCTTTTATGTAATGATGTTTACTTTGAATTTATATTAGTTCACACAAACACTCCATCCATGCTTTTGTTCCGGCCTTCCGGTCCAGTTTAAGAACCCATTGTGGCCCTCGAGTCAAAAAGTTTGCCCACCCCTGCTCTATAGGGACCATATGTGTCTGGGTCCCGGCTCTGTGTCTTAGGAGCTGTGTAATTCTCGGCAGAAGAGTTAACCTCTTTGGGTCTCAGTTTGCTCATCTAGCAAATGGGAATGTTATTTATATTCCTGCCTTACAGAGCTGTGAGTTTCCAGTGGAGTAAAAGGTGTAGGAGTGCTTGCCACTGTGAAGGATTTACAAGGGGGTGGTGCTAATTGCCCTCAGAACGGCTCCTCTGCTTCAGGACATCAGGGCCTGGCCTCGGAGCTGCTCCCCCAACAGGTGGGATGGTGACCTGCACCAGGCCACGGGCCCCTCAGAAGGGGTATGGTGATTCCTCCACAGGGGACCACAGAGTGGGGCAGAGCACTGTCCACAAGGGGACATCTGAATCCTGTGCTCATTCTCTGAGCTTCAGAGGAGGAAGGGGAGAAGGTGGAAGTGCATGGACTGGTACAATGATCCCCAAATTGCACCTGGGAAAGGTCACGTTGCTGGTTCAAGGACACAACATTGCCTGACACTGATCACCAGAGAAAAAGCCATTCCCTTTTCAATTCTCTCTCAATGGCCCTCACAACCTCAAGGAGAAAAAATCTCATTAGGCGCTAATACGCCTTCAGTACCTCTGTCACACTGGCTACCGGTCCTTACTCACCAAGCGTGGTCTCAGGCTCAGGCCGAGGGCAGGCAGCAGGGTCTGCTAGCTGGAATGCAATGTCATTGTTTCATTTTCCTTATGCTTACTTTAAAAAAGTAGACAATTTTTCCTTTTCTTTCTTTCTTTCTTTTTTTAAAATATATTTTATTGATTTTTTACAGAGAGGAAGGGAGAGGGATAGAAAGTCAGAAACATCGATGAGAGAGAAACATCGATCA
>NW_006294069.1:4255048-4271966 GCF_000327345.1 Myotis davidii
AGGGCAGGCCCCCACCGCCCCAGTGTCTGTGAAAAGTGGACAGTTTTGAAAGGTCAGTTTTAGATTTGCAGAAACATTGAGAAGACAGTACAGAGGCGTTCCCACATACCCCGCAATCCAGCTCCCCTGTTACTGACATCTTGGATTAGTGTGGTACAGCGGCTATAATTAATGAACCAATATTGGTAATTATTTGCTAAAGTGCATAGTTTTTTACAGGTTTTCTTAGTTTCCCCCTAATGCCCTTTTTCTGTTCTAGGATTTCCTTCTGGATAACACATTATATTTAGTTTTCTAATCTCCTCAGGCTCCTCTTGGCTGTGGTGGTTTCTCAGCTGCTTGAATTTGATGACCTTGTCACAGTTTCGAGGACAGTTCGGAGGCAGTTTTGGCCCAAGTGGGTGATAGGCTGCCCTTCAGTGGGACGTGCCTGATGCTTCTCTCGTGGTTAGACGGGGGTCACAGGGTTCGGGAAGGTCACAGAGGTGAAGTGCCATTTCCATCACACAGTATCAGAAGCTCATGTGATCAATAGGACCGCCCACTGTTGACCTTGGCCTTGATCACCTGGCTAAGGCGGTGTTTGCCAGGTGTCTCCACGGGACAGCGAGGCTTTGTTCCCCCGTCCATCCCGGACGCTTTGGAAGGAAGTCAGCGTGCACAGCCCACACCCAAGAAGTGGGGCATTTATTATATTTAACTATATAGTTGCCTTATTTGTGGGAAATGATTCTATCCATGTATGGTATTAATATGAAGTATTTTTAAAAGTAAGTTGCTTTGTAGAAGAGTATTCAGTCCCTAAAGGTAAGTGCTATTCAGTGATAAATTAAGTAAATAAAGTAGACATTTCAAAAATCAGGAAAGCCATCCTTGAGTGGTAGATGTTAGAGCAGCGGTTCTCAACCTGTGGGTCACAACCTCTTTGGGGGTCAAATGACCCTTTCACAGGGGTCGCCTGAATACATCCTGCATATCAGATATTGACATTATGATTCATAACAGTAGCAAAATTACAGTTATGAAGTAGCAACGAAAATAATTTTATGGTTGGGGGGTCACCACAACATGAGGAACTGTATTTAAAGGGTCGCGGCATGAGGAAGGTTGAGAACCACTCTGAGAGTCTAGGGCCCTGGGTTTGGCTCAGTGGATAGAGCATTGGCCTGCGGACTGAAGGGTCCCGGGTTATACTCTCAGTTAGTCCCCTGTGTAGACTTCCGCCCAGCATCCCGCTGCCCTTTGGGGCGGGTGGGTTGAGACGGTTTCCACTCAGGTCCTCCAAAGGTAGGACCCCTTGCTTGCCCAGCATCATGGAGAAAGCGTTCTCCTGACTGACACGGGGACACTTGAAGGTCACCACCGGCCTTGCCTGGAGGCAGCCTTCACCTTCTCCACGTGTCCTCTGCAGCGACAGGGGTTATGGATGGTGGTCACACAGAGCTGGCTGCTGAGTCTAGCCCCCCATAACCTTGACACTGCTCGAATGCCTGAGGGAGAAGGAATCATGGGGAAACTCTGGTCCTTCAGTTACTAGCTGTGACCCATCATTTGTGACCCGTTCTGCTTTGTGACTATAAGTGAGGGGGGCTGGGGCAGGAGAGAAAATGGTGGAAGCAAAGAGTTTGTTAGGGCGACAGGAAATTGGGCGCAGTTTCTGAAGCTGCTTCGAGGCTTGGCGTTTTCCCTAAGGGTGGAGGGGAGCTGCTCACCCAAAGAGAGCTTAGATTACAGCAAGAGGAAGGCAGGCTAGACAGCTGGGAGAACTTCCTGATTGAAAGCAGACCCAGTGAAAAGCTTGCAAATTGCAGACAACCAGCCACTCAGCAGGAGGCTCAGAGTTGGGGAGTCTGTGCCCACCCGGTAGCTAGGCTTTGTCTTTGCCTCGGAGGTAAAAGGACCTCATGTCCTGGCGGGAAAGAGCCTTTAATCCATCAACGAGCCCAGCGCCTAGTGAAGGAGAGCCCTGGTGCTAAGCAGAAAGGCTTTGCTCCTGCCCCCCCAGAGGAGCAGTTTCCTCTGGAAAGGAGGCCCCCTCATAGTGCGTTAGGGACCCGCAGGAGCAGTTTCCTCTGGAAAGGAGGCCCCCTCATAGTGCGTTAGGGACCCGCAGGAGCAAGAGATTAGTTCAGACAACAGGAAAAAAGAAAAAACTGAATTTTTCAGGAATCAGGTAGATAGGGCTCCGACTTTGGGATATTCTGCATGACTAGGGCTTGTGAGTGATCTGCTGTGCTTGGCAACACACACTCACACCACGTACACACGTGTGCACACATGCACACACATGCACACACGTGCGCACACATCACATACACACATGCACACACACGTACACACACGCACAGGTGCACACGCACGTGCACACACAGAGAGACAGAGAGACAGAGACACACACACACACATGCACAGGTGCACACGCACACACGCACACACACAGAGAGAGAGATAGAAAGAGACAGAGAGAGAGACACACACACATACACAGACGCATACACACACAGAGAGACAGAGAGACAGACAGACAGAGAGAGAGAGAGAGAGAGAGAGAGAGAGAGGAGAGAACCATTGATCAGCCACCTCGTCCACATGCCCTGACCAGGGATCAAACCATCGAATCCTCAACCCAGGTAATATGCCCTAACTGGGAATTGAACTTGCAACCCTTTGGTGGGACAATGCTCCAACCAACTGAGGGCTCCGTTCTTTTTTTAATTTTTATTTATTTATTTTTAAAATAGATTTTTAATTGATTTTTTACAGAGAGGAAGGGAGAAGAATAGAGAGTTAGAAACATCGATGAGAGAGAAACATCAATCAGCTGCCTCCTGCACATCTCCTACTGGGGATGTGCCTGCAACCAAGGTACATGCCCTTGACCAGAATCGAATTTGGGACCCTTCAGTCCGCAGGCTGACACTCCATCCACTGAGCCAAACTGGTCAGGGCTCCGTTCTTTTTTGAGGTAAAATTTACATACATTGAAATGCACAAATCTTAATTATACATTTTGGACGAATGGATCCCACCATCCTATCCTGATATAGAACATTTCCATCCATCTCGATAGAAAATCCCCCACTCTTCGAGACAGCCACTGCTCTCATTTTTGTGCCTCAGATGGTCTGGCTTAGAACTTTGTATAAATGGAAGCAGACAGTGAGTATATTTGGCATCCGCTTCTTTCACTCAGCATAATGTTTTTGAAATTCAGCCATGTTGCTGCATGTGTCAGTATTTTGTTCCTTTTTGTTGCGGAGTGGCAGTCCATGGTGTGGATATATCACAGTTTGTTGATGGGCTGTCTCTTGGATAAGCCTATGAACATCTCCACACAAGTCTTTGTGTGGCCTGTGCATGCTCATTTAATCCTGGCAAGCACTCTAGGAGGGTGGCACTGTTGTTACCCCCATTTTATAGATGGCAAAACTGAGGCGCAGAGAGGTGACATTTCTAGCCCAAGGCCACCCAGAAAGCAAAAGCTGGAGATGGGATTCTAGCCCAGGTTTGTCTGACTTCAGGGTCTTTTCATTTTTATTCCCGTACTAGTATCCCTGGGTCACAGCTGATGGAGACCAGTAAGTATAGGGACAAGTGGGGCCTCGCCTCAGTGGCCTGTTAGTTCGTAACTGTTAGTTCAGCACAACAGGTGGCATTGATAATGATGGCTTGATTCACCAGGAAAAGGTTACAAAAATATGGAAGACATTTCTGAGAAATCTGTAGCCAAGGTCATGACAGGAAAAGCGAGCAAGCAAACAAGCAGAAGTTTTGCTCCTTAAAGCTCTGCTGTCTGGAAATCTCACTTAGGTGTGATACGTCATCTCCCAAGGAGGCCAGGCACACAGGCCCAGAAGGCATTAACTGGGCATATAAAATAGTATATAAATAATACATGCATCAGAAACCACTCTGGTTTTTTTTTTGTAGAGCCAAACAGAATGGATTTTTGGAGAGTCTGCTGGTTCTTGCTTTGAAAGATGTTGCTAAGCACTGTTACTAATATTATGGAAAGACAGCTTCCCTCCCCACTTTTCCACTCGGCCCCAGAAACCCTAGAGCTGGAAGTGACTTGGTGGCAGCAGCAGCTGGGGAGGATTGGCAATCAGTGGGGAGGAGCCATAATCAGTGGTGTGGGGGCTGGCGGGACCCTGGGTCCTTGGCCCCTGACTCCCTGCCCGGACCCCTGGGCAGCCTCCGTGCAAAATTCACTTCTTCATGTTCATCAGAAATGTCACACCCAGAAAAATCCCTGTGAATATCTCTACTGTGGTAAAAATTATAGTCGTGCCACTTAGATTCATGGATTCAAAATTCCACAAGGGAACCAAAAAGAACTATTTGAAATACCCTCAGTAACCCAAGGAAGAGATGAAGAACTCCTTTCTTCTCCCTCCAGCCCCCTGTTTGTAAAGCTCGGAGGGACATGTGTTGCAGGCTCAGGGTACCCCATGGAGTGCAGCCCACAGGCTGGGTGCCTGCCATCGAGTGGGATCTGTGGGTTTCCTTGGGGCATGGCTTCCTTCCCCCGGAACTCGGAAATGCCACACGAGCACACCAAGATGTCTTTCCAAAATCTGAGCCAGATTCTCGCCAGAACTTCAGTCTGATATGTGTGGCTGCGGTCCCCAAGCTTGGCTCTTAGGCCTCCCAGCCCGGCCTGGGCATGGCCTGATGCTGTCACTGAAAGACCCTGTTTTGGTGGGACCGACCTGTGTGGGGGTGGTCGGCCTCTGAGAGAGGCGGCTAGGAGCCCGGAGGAGTGTCAACATGTTGGCAAAGACTCTTGTCTCTCTCTCTTTTCAAAATAGAAACTGCTTCCCTACCTCAAATGACCTTCTCAATGTTTCCCTTACCCCCGCC
The DNA here is from genome assembly GCF_000327345.1 of Myotis davidii. NCBI lineage: Eukaryota > Metazoa > Chordata > Mammalia > Chiroptera > Vespertilionidae > Myotis > Myotis davidii. The sequence continues at coordinate 4,259,912 of NW_006294069.1, forward strand.
CCCCCTCCGGTGCTAGGTCTGTCCCTCCCTGCCCTCCCTCTCCCTCTCCCCCTTTCCTTTCTCCTTTTCCTCTTATGGTGGTATTCCAGAAATGCAACTGTAATGTGGCCCAGCAGGGGGCGCTGATGTAGCAGCCAAGCAGAAGGGCCGGCTTAGAAGCACAGGTGTGAGTGCTCTCTGCAGAAGTCAGAGCTGGGGTAAAAAAATCCCAGCTGGTGTGTGTAATGGGTGTGCCTCCAAAGGCATAAGAGTCAGGATGCCTGCCTGTCCTGAGCAGGTCTAGTGTTATATGTTTATAACCCTTGAGTTACTCCAAAGTTTGCGTGATTCACGGATGGATGAAGGCGTCCCTGCAGAAGGGGAGGGGTAAGGCATCTGAAGATCTGTTTCCCTAAAAGTTCCCACCGATTGGCTCCAAAGCCCCTCTTGCCCCACATCTACTCCCAGTCCATTCTGTAGGGACCTAGAGGCCCTGGGCGTCGGGTGGTGGGGCGGCGGCCCCAGGCTCTCTCTGAGACTTCGGCTCCAGCAGTGGGGCTGATGCCAGTTTCACACGGATGTGTCTCCCTGAGCCGGTTCCCAGGCACAGAGGCCTTTTCTTCAGGACCAAGCATGCGTGTCTGCCTGTCTCACCCCGCTGGCCCCTTAGGACCCGGCTGTGCAGCTGTCTGCCCTGTGTTCATGATTAACTTCCGTGTCCCCCTCCATCTCCACTCCCACCCAGGCCCCCAGATTGGGGCACACACCCAGGCTGGCAGCTGCCTGGCACTTTGTTCTCAGGGACTGTGGGCTGGGGGAGGAGGACTGACATGGCCTTTGAGGTCCTGTGATCTGGGACACGGCTGCGGATACGCTCTGCCTGGGAGAAGACCTTACTCCCTGTGGACTGAATGTGTCCACCCAGCTCAGTCCACCCCAAAGTGACCCATGGATGAGGCCTTAGAAGACCTTTGAATCACTGATGTGAAAAGTGTTCCCTTCGGTTCTCTTTCAAACGTGGTTTCTTCAAGGACCGGTTTTTGTTTGGTGCAAGGGTGTGGCTAACACCTAACACTTAATCTACTTTCCTCTTTTCATGAAGGTGATTCCGGCTCAGAGCCTTTGTCAGGCAATAGCATGGAGCTAAAATTTAAGAAATTTGTATTTGTTTCCATGGTGTGAATGACAAGTGATAATGGATTTTCATTTAGGAGAATAACAGTGTTTTCTTTTAAAATTAAGTGAAGAATGAGTTGATTTAGTTAAAGCAAAAGAATAATATTATTCTATGGTGTTAAGACAAAAACTTGTGAAGGTGGTATGCAAATCGCCTAATTTTGGGGAACAGTGGCTGGGTCACATGGGACAGGAGAGGTGGGAATGGGATGGTTTGTGGCTGCGTGTGTATTAGGCCCTGTTTGTTCTGGGTAGGGCGCTCTTCCATTACCTTGGTCTCTCGCATAGCGGGTCACTTCCTGATTGATTGATAGGTGTTGGTGGAATGGGCAGTCCAACATTGACAGCCGTTACATTCCCTGCTGTGGATGGGTTCATTTGTGCTGTGGTGTTTCCTGTGTGGGGTGTGGGCAGAAGGAAGGGCTCTTCACCCCCAGGGAACAGCTATCTCTAAGGGCCCCCGGAATCAGATCAGGCTATGGTCTTTGGGGGTCAACCTTGTGTTCCAGCCCATTAGGGCTGGAAATAATTGTGATCATAGAGGAGCTGAGAGGGCCTGGGACCCCCGAACTACAATGAATCAAGTTACCTGCTTGGTGGAAAGAATTCTCACCTTCATCCCAAGGTCCTGTTTGCCCACTGATGCATTTGACTTAAAATATCTCCTAGACCAGTGATGGCGACCCTTTTGAGCTCGGTGTGTCAGCATTTTGAAAAACCCTAACTTAACTCTGGTGCCGTGTCACCTATAGAAAGTTTTTGATATTTGCAACCATAGTAAAACAAAGACTTATATTTTTGATATTTACTTTATATATTTAAATGCCATTTAACAAAGAAAAATCAACCAAAAAAATGAGTTCGGGTGTCATAGGTTCTCCATCACTGTCCTAGACCCTGGGGGGTGAGTAGGACCACCCGCACTCACCCACTTGGGGGAAGCCAGGCCTTGCCCTGAGACAAGCTGCCTACCCTTGTGTGTGGACAAAACACACCCATTGCTGGGGCTAGACCGATGGCCGGTGCCCCTGGCATCCTCCCTGCCATTGGGCTGAAGCAATCCGTCAGCTAACCGGTCAGTTCCGTGCACTGCTGGAGGCAGGACAAGCCCTGGGCTGCCGGTGCCGGCTCTGCCCTCTTCCCCACTGAGGACAATCATTGCCCCATTCCTCTTCCAGACTGACTCTCAGGTCACTACTGGTGTGGTCCTTGCAGCTGGCCTAGCTGCAATCCAGGGGTGGGGCCTGGGTCACTCACTCTGGCTATAAGTAGATTCCATGGCAACGTTTGTGACCCCCACGCCCAGGCAGGCTCAGGCGGGCTGAGGGCCTTGTTAATGGACGCTTCATAAATAAACCAGGCACATTTTGGCACCGGCGGTGCTCCCTCTCCTCCACCCCGGTGCTCCCTCTCCTCCACCCCAATTCCGATGCCAACAAGAAGCTGTGCCCACATAGCAGTGGGGTTGAGGCCTCAGGCCTTTGAGTTTATCTGTAGCCCCTGTCACCTCTACAGACAGCAAGGCCCCCGTGCCTGTCTGGATTCTCTGTGCTTGCTTCAACACTAGGCTGCATTAAAAAAACCAGGCAGATTGCCTTGGGGACTTCCTTGGCCCCACCAGAGCTGTTTCCGAGGATGGACTAATTGTCTTGTTTGAATTCCCTGCAGCCCTTTCCCGGGTAGTCTTTCCTAGGGGGCTGGAGGGAGAAGCAAAGCCAGTGGATACACTCAGGGTGGTGGTAGGGGTGGTGGTGAGAGGGGGCAGCCAATGGAAGTGGCGCAGGAGCAGGGGAAGAACGGATGCAGAGGGTGTGCGGCGGTCAGCACTAGCCGGTCAGCGCTAGCGCCAGGGACGCTGGTAGGGTGGGACGCTACCCCATCCCAACCCCTGCGTCTCCCTGGCAACCTGGGACGCCTGGCCAAAGTGTAGCCTCGGGAAAACTGACCATTTACCTTATGTTGTGCCAAACTCCCAGGGCCGGGAAAACAAATGTTAACGGGGGACTGACCCCAGCCCACTCAGGCGCCCACGCTGGAGTGAACCACCCCACCCCACGCCACAGTCCTTTCCCGGTCGTGGGGAGAGGGGAGAGGTAGCCTCCGCCTGAGTCAAAACGCCAGGGAACCCGAGGAAAGGCGGGCGCCCCCCTCCCCGCCCGGCCGCCCGGGCTTGGGGCAGGGAGGCTGCGGCTGTGCCCGCGCGCGAAGGTAGTTTCGCTTGGACGGAGGACGCGCTTTCCTCCCGGTGCCTGTGTTTTCTCCCTGTTTGTAAAGGCGGTGACAGCATCGGAGAAGTATCCCGGCGGGCCGGGCTGGGAAGTTTCCTAGATTGGGGAATTCTAACTCAGACTGCATAGCAAAATCATGGGGAGAACATCTATTGAATCAATTCTCTGGGATGAAGCCTAGGAAGTTTATTTTTATTTTTCTCAACTTCTCTGGGTTTGATTACATATTTATTTGACAATTTAGGCAGGAAACCTGAACTCTAGTTTCTGTTCTACTACTAACCGGCTTCAGGACAATGAAGAATTCTCTAGTTTCAATTAAATAATCCATAAATTCTCTTACAGCTCTAAAATTCTATGTTCCATTGACTATGCCCAAACTGTTATACAAGTTTATAGGTCTCTTTGCCGGAAGGCGGGGATCCGCGCCGCCGTGGTGCTCATCGGACTCCTGCACAAATCCCGAAAACAGAATAAGGAGAAAAGGTAAAGCCGGGCCGCGCCGCCTCCTCCTTCCCTCCGCTCTGGTGCTGAAATCCCGTTTTCTGAAGGGGCCGACTTTTCCCAAAAGGGCGTTTGGCTCCGAGTTGGATTGGAGAATGCCTCTACCCCAGCGCTGTCGGGGAAGCGCGCTCGGAGCGTGGCCCCAGACACTGGCTGTTGTGGGAAAGCCAGGCAGGGCAGCTGGGAGGGCCCCTCGCGCTTCATCCCCAACAGACGGGCACCGGCTCCCAAGCCCCCACTCCCGGCATTTGCCGATCGGGGGTCCCCTGGCCGAAGCCTGCAGCGCGGCAGCATTGATCCAACCCGGCGACACAGTCCGGGGCTCCGAGTGGCTCTAGGCGCTGGGGATGCCATTTGCTTCTCTGCAACTTGGCTGAGCCCGCGAGGTGCCCGCAGCCATGGTCTGCTTGCTCTGAGTATGGTTCTGGTAGGCAAGGAGCAAGTTTGGAGGTGGCAGCAACCCCTCCCTCCTGGTCCCCCCGCCAGGCCTCTCTGTCTTTGGGGTTTCCTGTCTTTAACTCTTCAGTTTTCTTGCGGTTACTCTCCTAATTTTTTGCTCCTGGGTATTGAACGTGGTTCTCCCGGGTTATGTCAGAGTCACAGCTGAGACGAGGCGAGGGTTTCCGGTGGGCCACGCAGCTTCTGGGGGCAGCTTCCTGGGACCCCAGGGAGCTGCCCACACAGGCTGGCACAGCCTCGCTCCTCTGCTAGGGTACAGGAGTCCCAAGCTTCCCCGCAACCGGGGGGTCGTGGGAGCCCAGTGTTCACAGAGCTGTGTGGAATTGGGGTAACCTCGGGTGCCCCTGCTGGATCCTAATTTCCAGGCGAGTTTTGGAGTGGTCAGTGCTTTGCTCTGTATTAGACAAGGGTTAAGATAAGGACGGAGGAGCCGGAGACCAGAGACACCTGGGTGATGACTGGGGCTCCAAAGCTGTGTGTGCCTGGGGGAGGGGACAGGCAAGAACTGGAGTACTTCGAGAAACTGGCATGGGTGGTCCCTGTGGTTGTCTCCGCTCCATCCTGTAAGGCATCCATCCCTCCTAGAACGTAGTCTAATGCGACGTTTCCTACAGCATAGGGCGAATCTCCAGTAAAATGACTTCAGGCGATTAACCATGAAATGACATTGAGTCAGTCACCTAGTGAGAAAGTTCTTCCCTTTTCAGCTCTCTTACAAATCCCTGTGATTTCTTCAAGGGGAAAGTTTCTGGTTGGTGCTAGTGTGGCGTTAACACTCTTTATTTTTAAATATGTTTTTGTTGACTTTAGAGAGAGGGGAAGGGGGAGGGAGAGAAACATCTATGAGTGAGAGAAACGTTGACAGGCTGCCTCCTGCACAACCCCTGTTGGGGACTGAGCCACAACCCAAGTGTATGCCCTGACCCAGAATCGGCATGGGACAACGTTCAACCAACTGAGCCACACCAGCCAGGGTTGGCTTTCACACTTTTTAAACACTCGCTAATCTCCTGTTTATAGCAAAGAGCAGAACTCTGGCTCAGGGCCTTTCCATGGGGGAACAGTGCCTACCTACAACCTGGGCTGTTTTTTTTTTTTTTAATTTTTATTGATGAGAGAGAGAGAGAGAGAGAGAGAGAGAGAGAGAAAAGAGGAGAGGAGAGAGAAACTTAGCTGTTTTTGCTCTGTTTATTTTTAGGCCTCTCCCCTACTTATGCCCCTTTGGGTGGTGATATGAAGCATCCCCCTAATGGAATGTGTAAGTCACGAGCATGAGCCCCTCGAATGGAAATGCCATGCCAATGCTACAGGAAATGGCAGGACTCCTGCAGGTGATCCGGGAGTGACTGATGTTGAGGACACACTTGTCCAGCAGAGAAGTTGCCAGTGAGACTCTGGAGTCTAGTCCACCTCCGGGCCCCATTCTTCTCTAGACGTTGATTCTTTTCCATTCGCTGCCCTTCAGCTTTTTATCTGCAGAGGTGGGAGGAACAAGCCAATCCTCTAAGATTAGGAGGATCTGGGATGGCTGTTCTGGCTCATCCCAGGCCTGTGTTGAGGAGTGAGAAGGAAGGCAGCTGCCTCGGACCAGTTCCTGTCTCTGAGTATAGGCCGTGTGGTGGTCCCTGCCCTGGGAGCTGGAAGTGCTAGTCCTGTGATGTGATAGTATAGATTTAATCTCCCTGAGCCTCAGTTTCTGCATCCACACAAAGGGCTTTCGAGGCTCAAGTAAGATCTTGGGGGGAAGATGCAGCTGAAAGGTAGGAAGCACTGCATGAGGATGGAGGGGTTCATCAGGGCTGCTCTCTCAGGCCTGTGCCTCCAGAAACCAATGTAAGATGTCTAATGGTGACAGCCCCACTAGTAGTCAAGACTAGCCAGGCAGGGTCCAGGAACCTGCCAGGCAGGCCTGGGTCTGGGAGGGAAGGACCTGGACAGAGGACGGGAAGGGATTGGTCTGAGTGAGGATGCCTCAGGCTCCTGGCATCTCGTCCTTCCTCCTGGACGTACTGTGCTCTTTCCTGCAATGCAGCAGACATTGGTGACCCTCCCAGCCCCTGCCTTCAGCCCATTCTGCTGTTGCTCCTGGCATTCTGATAGGTTTGGCCATGGACTTACCCTACTGGAGGAGAGAGAGTGATTGATTTCATGTTGGTGTTAAATGGCCTTTGCCTCCCTTGCTGTAATCTGGAGTTTCTTTTTCTTTAAACATCTGAAATCAGTTCAGTGCACACTATCGACACTTCTTCTGCGGGCACCGGCCATGGGGAGCCTGGAGCAGGCTGCCGCTGATCTTAAACACTCCCCAAACTCCGTGCCAAATGTGAAATTTGCTGAGTTCCTCCTTCCTCCCCCTCTCTTCGCAGGGTCAGCTCAGACTAAGGCCCCTTCTTCATTTTTCCCAGCAGGCTTGATCCATCCATCTTCCTGGCACCTCTAATTGACAGGCGCGTGCAGATAAAACCACTGGCTGTTGGCCAGGAGGGATGAAATGGTCTGTGTGACTTGCAGTGATGGCCCATAGCCCTCGCCATCTTCCTGCTCTCCCTGGACCACCTCGAACTCTTGTGTATTGGGGTAGGCAGCTGTGCCAGGGAGGGTGGCAATGACTCAGGTATCCCACATGGCCCAGAACCAGGACACTCCCAGGCACTCTTGGTAGTTCCCGGGAACTGTGCTCAAGGTTCCAACTCAGTGTGCGCTCGGTTTGCCTCCTGGAGAAAGGGGTGCGGCATGCATGGGCCTCCACATGACAGCTCCCTTCAGGGCTTGTGGGACAAGCTGCAGGTTCTGCTTCTTTCTGTGGCTGCTTCCTGGGACCCCATCACTTGGGGATGCCTTCACCTGGGATCCTGAAAAAGCAAAGGTGTGTCTGAGAGGGGATGGGATTCGAGCCTGGTCCCGAGGAGGCACCTGAATGAAGCTTTCCTTGGAAGCTGCTGGAATAGAGAGCTCCTTTTCAGGGGCTGTTTTCTTACAGACAGGGCACCACTTTAAAATGATAGGAGTGGGTGGTGGGGCAAGGGATGCCCTCTGGGGGGCAAAACTTGCGGCGGGAAGGACTGAGGCAGGAACACAGCCCAAATGTGTGTGTTCTGAAAGGTCATAAAGTCAGTGTGGCCTCAGGTGTGGGCTGGAGAGAGTTCAGTTAGCATAAATGAAAAAGAACTCCAGTTCTTACTGGAGGTAGTGACTTTGGGATAGCTCCCAACAAGGCGTTGATGAGGAAGAAAATGTGAATTCACTGATCATCCAGCAAATCACTTAAATGGCAAGCTCTGGAGGGCAGAACAGTGAATCCGATGAACCTGATTTCTCTCTTGTGGGTAGAATGTCTAGTGGGCTATTCCTGGGTAGGTTATTAGAAAAAGCTCATTCCTAGATTTAAAAACAAACCTCACTTTTATTGCAGAAATTTTCAAGGGTGCATAAGAGGAGAGGGAGTAGTGTAATACAATACCCAGTTTGAAGTAAGTCCCAGACATATCATTTCATTCCTAAATATTTCAGGATGCATCTCAAATATAATTCTTCTAAAAATATAACACTACCATTACCACACACCCGAAATTAACACTAATTTCTTAATATCATATTCAGTCAGTGTTCAGTTTTCCCCATTTGTCTCATAAAAGTTTGATTGGTGCTTTTTCCTCTTTATCTAGAAATTTTCTCTTTCAACTCTTCCCCCCTTTACAATTATTGAAGAAACAGAACTGTTTGTCTTAGTGAGTTTTCCACAGTCAGGGTTTGGTGGATGGTGTCTCCGGGTGTCATTTAAGATATTCTTCTGTCCTTTATGCTACCCGCGATAGGTATTTAGTTTTAGAGGCTCTTACCAGATTTGTTTTTTGTTTTGTTTTGTTTTGCCCTCCGGCAAGACTGTGCTGCTGGAGGTTGTCTAGTTGTCTGTTTTCTCATGTTGGCAGCTGTCACTTGGTTTGTCCTTAGGGTTTGAAGGCTGGTACCAGTGGGGATATCTGCGTTCTCCCGTGGGAGAGCCAGTGACAGCCCCGCGAGCTGGCGGGGTATGGGGTCTGAGCCGGTCGGGTGTCCAGCAGCCCTGGCCTTGTCGTCCCAGAGTCCCCGGGCTGGAAGGGGCACAAAGCGGGAGCTGATCCACTCCTGGCCCCAGAACAGATGGCTGCTGTTGTCTTCATCGGAGGTGGCTGGGTCCTGCCCTGAATGCAAGGGCCTGTCACTCGCCCTCTTTTGTCTGATGTTTGAATGCCACCCGGTTGGCTGACATTGCTTTAAAGAACAAGCATCTCCCTTGAACCAGCTTTCCTCACTGAGAGTCTGAGGAGTGAGGCTCAGAGTTAAGGGACAGAGTCTGTTTGATTCCTTTTGAGCCACTTTTTTTTGTCTCTTATTTGGTGTCCTTGCTTCTTGACCCCCTTATCTAGTCTCCTTATGGTGGCCAGAGTGCAGTTTTAAAAATTCAAATAAGATCAAGTCTCTCTCCTGCATAAAAGCTCTCCATAGGCTTCCCACTGTACCTTACCTGAAGGCCAGACTCCGCAGCTGGCCCTGTGCCTACTGCCTGGTTCTCTGACCTCACCTCCCACCACTTTCCCTCTCACTCTCTGTGATCACGCTACGTCTGAAGCTGCTAAGGCCTTCTTTCTGTTTCTGGAACATGCCAAGCTCATTCCTGCCCCAGGCCCTTTGCACATGCTATTTACAGTGACTTAATTGATTTCTTCCTCATCCTTGGGCTTTCAAGTCAAATATCCTTGGACTCCTTTGACCATCCAATCTGAGCAGCTCACTCCAGCCATTAGTTCTTTGCCCTGATTTATTTCCAACATGGCACTTACCCTTAACGGGCGTTACCTAGCTTTTATAATAAACGGTTTATTGACTGTTCCATCCCCCAGAAGGTGAGCTTTCTGAGAGCAGGGACTTGACCTTTTTCACCTCGTGGTTCCCATTGCCCAGAATAGGGGGTGATCAGTAAATACCTGCTTAATGAATGAATGGGTCCTCAGGGGACTCACTGTCTCCCAGGCGAATTGTGCCCGTTGCCTCTTACCCCGAGGCAACCTTCTTAATACTGCAGTGCCCTCTGACACAGGTTTCTCCGTGCCCTTTGTCTGAGATTGGAGAAGTTTTCCTCTCCCGCGCCTTCCTTTCTGGCAGAGAGTTTGCAGGAAAATGCAACAGATCACTTGCACACATGTTGCTCCAATGTTGTTCCCCTAACTCCTTCCCTGCCTCTGTGTGGTTTGGGGACCCGTAGATGTGAGGCTCCAGGCTCAGTCCTGACCATCCTGAAGCTGGGGCCGGGCACCTGACTCCGGGTTCCTAGGTCTCGGGTCCTGGAGCTGCTGTCAAACAGGCAGAGGCAGATGCCTGTCACTCATGGCAAAGAAAGGCCGGGGGTGTGTGAATTAATGAACAGTCACCGTTAGTGAATATACATTTTTTTCTAAATGGAGCTTTCTCTCTGTGGAGCCAGTGTGGCGCACAGATGGCTGGGTACCAGGATGTTGCCAAATAGAGGGCTTGCCAGGCCTGCTCGGCTAAACGGACGAAAATCACTTCTGTGCACACGGGGCTGCTGAAGGCGCTCAGGAAGTTTCACAGTCATTTTAAGCAGATGATCCCCCCCCATTCCCCCAAAACTGAGTTTCCTTGCCTCCCAAATCCATAACAAGTAAACCAGGTGAGCAAGATGACTTCAGGTGGATCGGTGATTTTTATTTTAATAGCTATTTTAAAAAATGAATTCTGGCAAGCGGTACTGGTTTTCCATGTACGGCAGTTACATAACATTTTAAATAAAGTAAATGTGTTTAAATACAAATTGCAAGTCAATGTAAAGAACAGTGTTAAGAAAAGTAGCAGGCACGGTACACGGATTTGGGAAAAATGGGGAAGATGGTGCGGAAATGCTTGCTGTTTAGGGAAGGGAGGGAGCACATGTCTCATCTGTTAAAATGGACCCTGTAGCACCAATGTCCTGGGGTTGTTGAAGAAAGATTGGAACAAGCTACACCTGTAGAGGCTTACTATCCGCTAGGCCCTGTGCTAAGGAAGGGCTTACGTGCATAGGTGTCTTAATTCTACCAGTTGTTGTTTTTGTTTTCCAGACAAGAGACAGAGCCTCAGAGGCCGAGGGGTGGATTGGGGGCAGAACCAGAGGTGGAGGAGCAGGGATTTTTAACCGGATCTGTTGAGGTCCAGAAGTTATTCTCTTAACGATTAAGTTATTTAGATGCAGTGCCTGGCTTCTGAGGAGTGCTTGATACTGGAAACAGAAGTGCTCCTGTTTTTATGAATGTTTTGAAGTGTAACTTACATATGGTGAAGTGCACAATGAAGGGAACAGCTCAGTGAATTTCTCCATATGTATCCCACCTGTGCAGACACCACCCAGATCAAGATACAGAACTTTCCAGCACCCGGGCAGGCTCCCTCATGCCTTTCCACTTTCTGCGTATAATCACTGTGGAGTCAGGTCCGCAGCCTTGTATCTGGGTGGCACCCGGCAGCCCTGACACCGTGATAAAGGGAAGAGCATGTCTGGGATTTCGTGAGTGGGAAGTAGTTCAACCTTGAAGAGGTTGGTGTCAAAGAATCCATGCCAATTTATTATTATTTTTTCTTAAGAACTTCATTTTATTATAATTTCTCCTATGCTACAATTCTTATTACACATTCCATTAAAAAAATCTATATTTTAAAAAAATCTTTATTGTTGAAAGTATTATAGATGTCTCCCTCTCCTTCGCCCCCACCCCCCAATTATCCCCTTCCACTGGTTCCTGCCTCGTCCCAGGCCTTCACCACCCGATTGTCTCTGTCTATAGGTAATGCATCCTATATAATAAAAGGATAATACGCAAATTGTCGCCTTGGGAGTTTGACCCGGAGACTGGGAGTTCAATCGCTCACTATGACATGTGCCAACCACCAGGGGTTCGCACAGAACATGGCCAGTGACCAGTGGCGGCAGTGCCAGGGTGCTGAGGGAAGGAGGAGGCGGGGAGGCCCTGGAGGCAGGGAACCTGGTAGGCCCTGATTGCCAGCCAGGCCTAGGGACTCTACCCATGCATGAATTTTGTGCACTGGGCCTCTAGTATATACATTTGAGATCTTTGATTAATCTCTTCCCAGCTCCCCTTCCCCCTTCTGTCTGAAATTCATCAGTCTGTTCCATGTTTCTATGCTTCTGATTCTATTTCATTCATCAGGTTATTTTGTTCATTTATTTTGATTTTTATTTTTTTTTTATAATATATTTTATTGAGTTTTTACAGAGAGGAAAGGAGAGAGATAGTCAGAAACATCGATGAGAGAGAAACATCAACCAGCTGCCTCCTGCACACTCCCCACTGGGGATGTGCCCGCAACGAAGGTACATGCCCTTGACCGGAATCGAACCTGGGACCCTTCAGTCCGCAGGCCGACGCTCTATCCACTGAGCCAAACCGGTTTCGGCTATTTTGATTTTTAGATTCAATTGTTGATAGATATGTATTTATTGCCATTTTATTGTTCATATTTTTGATCCTCCTCCTTCTCCTTCTCCTTCTCCTTCCTCTTCTTCTTAAAGAATACCCTTTAACATATTTCATGTAATATATGGCTTGGTGGTGATGAACTCCTTTAGCTTTTTTTTGGTCTGGGAAGCTCTTTATTTGACCGTCTATTTTGAATGATAGCTTTGCTGGATTTAGTAATCTTGGTTTCAGATCCTTTCT
>NW_006294069.1:4272387-4289991 GCF_000327345.1 Myotis davidii
TTTCAATATCTTGCCCTCTTCTTCTTCTGGCACCCCTATAATTCTGATGTTGGTAGGCTTGAAGCTGTCCCAGAGGCTCCTTACACTCTCTTCATATTTTTGGATTCTTTTTTCTTTTTGCTCTTCTGATTGGGTGTTTTTTGCTTCCAAATCATTGATTTGATTTTTGAAATCCTCTACTGTACTGTTGAATCTCTATAAATTATTCTTTATTTCAGTTAGTGTACGCTTAATTTCTGACTGGTCCTTTTTCGTGTTTTTGATGTTCTCATTAAGGTTCTTGGAATTCTCACTCAGATCTTTGAAAGTCTTACTAAGTCCCTTGAAGCTCTCATTAATATCCTTGAGAAACTTTCTAACTATTGTTTTGAATTCTGTATCTAGTAGTTTGGTTGCTTCCATTTCATCTAGTTCTCTCTCTGGAGGTTTCTTCTGTTCTTTCATTTGTGACATGTTTCTTTGTCTCTGCATTTTGGCTGCTTCACTGTGTTTGTTTCTACATATTAGGTAGAGCTGTTATGTCTCTTGGAATCGGTAGAGTAGCTTTGTGTAGTAGGTGTCCAGTAGGGCCCAGTGGCTCAGCCTCTCCACTCACCTGAGATGGGCCTTGTAGTGCGCCCCTGTGTAGGCTGTGTGCACAGTCTTTTTGTAGTTGAGCCTTAATTGCTGTTGGCATCACTGGGAGAAATGAACTCCAGGCCGGTTGGCTGTGAGGACCAGATGCGACTACAGTGGAAGAGCTGCTGTGCAGGAGACATTCCTATGGAGCAGGACTTGCTACAGTGGGGCTCTGGTGCTCACTAAATCTGTCCCTTGAGTGTGTTGCTTTGTGGATGTGTAGAGTTGTAATCTGGTATGGTCTGAAGCTGTCTACTGGATGCACCGGCTCTGGGGCCTCCTTGAAGATGCAAAGTCAGCCACTGCCCCGGGCCACCAAGAGCTTCTGTACAGGAGACATTCCTATGGAGCAGGACTTGCTACAGTGGGGCTCTGGTGCTCACTAAATCTGTCCCTTGAGTGTGTTGCTTTGTGGATGTGTAGAGTTGTAATCTGGTATGGTCTGAAGCTGTCTACTGGATGCACCGGCTCTGGGGCCTCCTTGAAGATGCAAAGTCAGCCACTGCCCCGGGCCACCTGATAGGAGCTGCAGAATGATCTGCAGATGGCTGCTACTTGTGTTGAGCTTGGAAGTACCCAGGTGAGGCGAAGCTGTGAAGCAAGGCAAGCTGGTGCTAGTGTCAGGTCTTGGGGCTCTGGTGTGAGCACCCCTGTCTGGGAGAAAGCTGCTCAATGCCAGACAATCCAGTTCCTCACTGTATATCCCTGAGTCCCCCCAAACCATGGACCCAGCACCGGAGCTCAGAGGGAGTGAGTCCAAGTAAGTTTGTGTGCTGGCCCTTTAAGAAGAACTGTCTGGGTCTCCAGCAGCCTCTCTGTCACTCAGCCACAATCCCTGCTGTTTTTTACAGCCCAAAGTTATGGGTACCTCTCTTCCCAGCTCTGGAACCCTGGGCTGGGGATCTGATGTGGGTCTGGGACCACTAGCTCCTCATGGGGGGAGGGGGGGCGTTTGCAGTGGAGATATCCCTTCTGATTAAAAATACCACCACACCTGGGTGTCAGACCAGCTTGTTCGATGCCTCCACCTCTCCTACCAGTTTCAGTGTACTTCCTTCTTCTCTAGTTGTAGGACTTCCATTCAGCCAGCTTTCAGGTGGTTCTGAATGATGGTTCTGTATTTTAGCTGTGATTTTGATGGGGCTGTGGGAGACAGTGAGTACTGGCGTTTACCTACAACACCATCTTGGTTCCTTTCCCCGGAGCTCTTTTTGATAGAGTAGTGAAGGCTTCCCTGGCATGCCGATTTCTAGGGACGCGTGAACTTGGTTTCACCTTCCCCTGTCCTTCCAGACACTCTCAGTGGGAACCCGGAGCTGATGCTGTGTTTATTCACTGCCCTTGGAGCAAGGGTGGGTTGAAAAATTGTCACTTGCTTTTAAGCTTATCAGTTATGAACACTCTGTTTTCATGCAAGCTGGAACTCCAGCCAAGTCCTTCCCAGAGCCCTTTGGGGGTGGGCTGACCCAGCTGGGCCTCACAGTCCACTTCTGCAAGGGCAGGAGGGAGCAGGCCTCTTGATTGGAGCCGCCCCCTCCCCTGTCCTTCCCCTCCTCCCCCTTTTTTTGTGTTTCTTTACTGCAAAAAATTGTACAACCACACTGAATCACACTGAATGTGAATGGTAGAAAAAGGGCGCTGTGATTGTCCTAAGTGCTTACAACTCATAACAGGTCTCCCCATTCTCCAAGGCACAACTCTCGCCTCGTTTACAGGACAGACGCCTCATAAGGGTGGCGGCAGAACCCCTCCCCCATTTTTCACTGTTATGAGCTACAATATCATGCTGTCCTGTCTTAGCGGGGACAGCAGCACCCCTAGTCCCTGGGAGTCTGCAATCTGAGGCGGAGGTTGACATAGGCCCCTGCAGATTTGTGGAGCCTCTACTCTGCCCCAGACCCTGTCCTAGGCGCTGCAGAACAGCACAGACACTAAGCCCTGCCCTTTCTCCCGGGGCTTTGTTAGACCACACACGTTTCCCCCCTTGTACCTGATATTTTAAAATTGGAAGGTTCCACGCGATGAATCTGTATTTCAGTCTTTTCCTGAGAAATCAGAAGCTCTGGCAACGTTGACTGGGCTTGCCTTTCTGCAGGGGCTAGTGCCCTCCTGCTCACCTTAGCATTGGTACCAGGCCACACCTGCGTCACCTGCCCCGCCCCCTGAGGGATGGGACGGACAGTGTGAGAAGCAGGAGTGTCGGGGTTGGGGAGCTCTAGGTGTAACTGAACAGGGAGGCTGGAGGTCAGGTTCCAGCCCTGCATGTCCTCTGGGCTTCCTTGATTTGGGGCAGGTCCACTGTGACTGGGAGTACAGTGTCTGAGCAGCCTGGCTGGGGGTCCTGTGGGATCTGGGCTGCAGAATGGCCACAGTTAACTCGCTGTTGGATGTTCTCCCTCCTTCCTTCTTCCTCATTACCCCCAAATAAAGTAACAGAATTGATGGGAGGCTGGGTATTACCATACGAAAACGCAGGAATCCCAAGTGAAGGGGCAGGGATGGGAATTTGTACTGAGCTCCACTCCTGTGTGGCGCCGGGCTGGCACTTAGACCGAACTCACCTCATTTCATTCTCTGCACGATGCTTGCTGTCGTCATTTTCATCTTTCCCAGAGGAGAAAGCCGAGGTTCAAAAGGGTGACAGATGCAGTGGCACCCAGCTTCTGCGGCGGAGCTGGGATTCAAACCCAAATCTCTCTTCTTGTCTGTCTTGATGCCCAACCATATGCCTTTTCTCTCTTGCCAATTACGTGGGGACGCTGGCTGAGTCACTTGACCTCTCTGCCCTTGACTTGCACTATCTGTGAAGTGGACCGCCATGCAGTTCAGGCGTATTTTGAAATGCATACCAGGCGTATAAAAAAGCTCCAAAACATTAAGAACTGTGGTATCTTAGCATATTCTCACTTTATTTACTTACTTATGTATTTATTTATGTTTTTATGTATTTATTTATTTCATTGATTTTAGAGAGAGGAAGGGAGAGGGAGAGAGAGACAGAGAGAGAAACATCTATGTGAGAAACATCAGTTGGTTGCCTCACCTATGCACCCCGACTGGGGACCCAACCCGCAACCTAGGTATGTTCCCTGACTGGCAAGCGAACCTGTGACCCTGTGGTGCATGGGACGACATTCCAGCCAACTGAGCCACACAGGCCAGGGCAGTATATTCTCATTATTTTTTAAAGAAGGAACTGCATGGGTCTCTTGGGCTTTTTTGGACTCCTAGGCCCGAGCTGGGGGTATGGTGGAGCCTAGAGTGGGGGGAAGGGTCTGTCCTCCCAGGCTTCAGATAAGCTGAAAGGTCTGGCGGCAGCCCTCGCCAATTAGAACAGAAATTCCCACTTCCCGAGGAGCACGGGAAGCTCCGGGGCTGGAGCCTGGCTCATCCGTGCCATCTGTGTTTTAATAGAACATTTATTTTAATAAGCTATCTCATCTGAGATGCAGGGGCAGAGGCAGTGTGTACGTCAGGAGGTCGCTGAAGCAGGCTTTGTGAAACCTGGATCTGCCAACGTGCCAGGAAGGACTCTTGAGTGTGACATCAACAAAGGCTGGGTTCTGAGAGCCGGGAAGGTCCCCCAAGGGCACAGCCCCCGCTGCAGGCATTGGCGCAGGCGACGAGAACAGGGACACCTGGCTCCTGCGTCTCCGTTCCCCTGGCCTCCCCAGGCCCCTCTCCACTTTCTGGAAATTGCTGTCCCCCTGCCCCCCGGCACGCGCCCTCTCTTTCTCCTCTATAAATGCAAATGCAGGCAGCAGCCCTGCTTATTAAAGGGTTGTGTTCCAAATGTTCATTCGTGCTGTTTCAATTCACTTCCATCAATATTTGTGGAGTGCCAGATGTGCACCAGGCACCCGACAGCAGGGCCCAGGAGAGAAACGGACACGCTCTCTGCCTCACGCAGCCTGTGCTCCAGGAGTGACCAGAAGATGGTGGCTCCAGGAGAAGAGGAGCCAGGGGCCCTGGGTGTCAAAAGAGAGGAGGGACCACCCAAAGCCCCCTTTTCCCAAATCCATCCTGAACATTGAGGCAGTTAGACATGTGACTGCACTGGACTTCGCCTGGGAGGACAGGCTGGCTGGCTCAGGGTTGGCCCTCGGCTCTGGGGCTGGAGAATGCCCCCCTCCCCCATCTTCTGTTGATGCTCAGTGGGGCCAGTTGCCCCTCAGCCCGGCAAGTCTGGATTTCTCGCATGGAGGTTACCGGCCATCTAGCCACAGGAGTCTGGCTGAGAGTAGTGCTGGCTCTCTGTGATCCCTCCCTCTGCTGGGGCCAAGGCCCAGCAGAGATCTCAGGGGTGTGAGGGGTAGGGCCCCCTAGAGAGCAAGGATAAAACCGCGGATGGATAGCCTGAAGCCTCATGGAAAAACCCAGGGAAGCAGCACCATGTGCAGGGTGTTCAAACTGTGGTCCTCAGTTTCCCTGTCTGTGAAATGGGACTGGGACTAACGAATGATTTTCACTTGTTCTTTAATTGAATATTTATGTAAATAAAAATCTTACTCAGCAATTCCACTCCTAGGTCTAGACCCCAAAGAACTGCAAGCAGGGATTTGAACAGATCCCTGTACACCTGTGCTCACAGCAGCACGATTCACAATAGCACCAAGCAGGAGCAACCTGAGTGCCCTTCGGCAGATGAATGAATAAACACAGTGTGGCATATGCAGCGATGGGACGCTATTTAGCCATAAAATGGAAGGGAATTCTGATACAACATGGACGAACCTTGAAAACATGGCCCTATGTGAACTAAGCCAGGCACAAAAGGACAGATATTGTAGGATTCCACTTGAATGCAGAATATGTAAAACAGATAGGAGAGTTTTTCTCTGGTTGAAGATGGGATGTGCAGGTAAGGATGGCTCTGGCCTGGTCCCCACCAAAACAGATGCTTTTGGAGCCAGAGTGCCTGGGGGATGCCCGAGAAGCCACAGCCTCTCTTCTCTAACAGCCTGAAGTTGAAGGTCCCCAAGGTCTCTGTCCTGCCCAAGCTCACGTCCCCCACTGATCGTCACGTGTTGCTGGGGAAGGTGAGTCTAGGGAGCAGGTGCTAGAGGACTGGGCCACCTTGTGTGAGCTCTCCTGTTAGGCCAACGTTTTCCTTTCCTGCAGCTGTGGGCTCCGGACCGGCCTATGCCAGTGCCTTCTGGGGCTCTCCATGGAGGCCCAGGAGACTGGTGGTGGGCGGGGTCACTTGGGGGGGGGTGTCCCTGGTGGGCAGGGTCTCCAGTGGGCGGGGATTTTGGAGGCTCAGCATGGGTTCCAGGAGGGGTGTGTAGAGAAGAGTCTTGGCTCCGGCCGATCTGTAGACATACACCAGAGCCCACTGCCACATGATGGAGGGCGTGGTTTAGTGCATAGGAGGTGGATGCCCTCAGCGACCTGCCAGCTGTCCCTGAGAGGAGCAGCGGCCACCCAGGGGGCACTGACCACACAGAGCAGGTTTCGGGGGAGCCAACCCTGTTGTCCTTGACCATGACATGGGCCCAGCACCGTCCCCTTAGCATTCTCTGGGCTGCTTCTTGCCAGTCTGATTTTTAAAAGAAATGTTTATTATGTTTAAAAAAAAAATCTATGTTCCTTGAAGAAAATTTGGAAAACTCAGAAAAGTACAAAGACTAAAATAAAAATCATCTGTAATCCCAGATGGGGGGTTGCAGAGATAATCATTATTAACACTTAATATGTTTTCTTCTGTGTTTTTTTTTCCTACCCAAATATATACTCTCCCACACAGTGTATTCACATCTGTACCTACATCTGTTTCTCTGAAACAAAATTGGGGTTATACTTTATATATACTGGTATATATGTAATGTATTAGGACTCTTGGGGGCAAGTGACAGGAGCCCAGGTTGAATTAGCCAAATGAAATAGGGGATCTATTGACTGGCATAATCCATCTGTGGAAAGAGGAGGCATCAGGAACAGCTGGATCCAGGACCATGAGCAGTTTCTCTCTCTCTCTCTCTGTCTGTTGTATCTGTGTCTATTTGTATCGTCTTCATTCCCTTGGGTCATCTCTCCCCATGATGTTGCCATCATGGTTGCAGACCACTGTGGTCTTCACACTGTAACCTCTTTTCCTCCAGCGAGGGGAAAAAAGCTCCTTTCCATCAGCTCTAGTTAGTTCTGATTTCTATGTGAATCCCTGTACAGGGTCGGGTGGGGAACTGGGATTGGCCCAGCCTGAGTCAGGGCCTCATTCCAGTGGCCAGTGTGGATATGGTGACGATGAGATTCCTTTCCAGGGGAAGAGGAGGATAGGTCCCTAAAGTAAAGGAGGGGGAAGTATTACCAGAGGAAGGGGTGAAAGTGAGTTGGGCAGGCAAACACTACAGACAAAAAGCTGCTTTCACATTGTTTCCAGCCGTGGGCTCGTGGACAGGCGTATGGCAGTGCCGTCTGGGGCTAGCACAGTGTATTGGGTGGGCACGTGGGTCCTCATTCTGGTACCAATTTAATGGGAGATCAATTAGTACCATCCCATAAGCAGTACAACTTGGCACCTGTCACCATTTTGCATATTCCCTTTGACCCAGTGAACCTCTTTTGGGAATTTATCTAGCATGGAGTGATGTAGATCAAGGTCATGTACCACAATATTATTTGAAATAGCAAAACATTGGAAACAACCAAATACCTATCAATAGAGAACCGATTGCCTAAATTATTTCACATTTATGCACTGGACTATGTATTATGTTATTTAAAAAAAAAAAGAATGGTGAACTCTCTATGTACTGATAGAAAGTTCTTTCAAGATATTTTGGGTGGCCCGGCCAGAATGGCTCAGTGGTTGAGCATCAACCCGTGAACCAGGAGATCACAGTTCAATTCCCATTCAGGCACATGCCCGGGTTGTGGGTTTGATCCCCAGTAGGGGGTGGGCAGGAGGCAGCTGATAGATGATTCTCATTAATGTTTCTCTCCCTCTCCCTTTCTTTCTCTCTCTCGTCTATAAAAACATTAAAAGATATTTTGGGCAAAGAAAGCGAAGTGAAGAATAGGATGTACAATATACTACCTTTTGTGTAAAAAAAGGGAAAATAAGACTTTCTATTGGCTTCCATTTGCATAAAGGAGCTGTAGAGGGATGTGTAAAAACCACTTCACAGCCAGCTGCGAACTGGATGGATTGGGACAAGGATAGGACGAAGCCCTTCACTGAATACCTTCTGCTAATTTTTGGCGTTTGAACTACACTAAGGTATTACTTATAAAACAATGAACAGGTCAGTTTCCGTTTGGAGTGATGAAAAAGTGCTGGAATTAGAACTTTGGTGGTGGAGATTGTTGACCACTTAAAATTTATTTTATTATTTTTTTGTTTTGTTTTAATAAAAATTTTATTTTTCAATTACAGTTTACATTCAGTATTATTTTGTAATAGTTTCTGGTGTACACAGTGTAGTGGCTAGACAATCCTATACTTTGCAAAGTGTTTCCCCCAATATTTCCAGGACTTACTTGGCACCATACATAGTTATTACAATATGATTGACTATATTCCTTGTGCTGCACTTTATATCTCTGTGACTATTTTGTAACTACCAGTTTGAAGGTCTTAATCCCATCATCTTTTTCACCCGGTCTCCCCACCCCCCTCCCCTCTGGCAGCTCAGTCTGTTCTCTGTCTTTATGAGTTTGTTTCCATTTTGTTTTGTTCTTTAGATTCCACTTACTAGGAAGTGAAATCATACGGTATTTGTCTTTCTCTGAATGACTTACTTCATTTAGCAAAATGCCCTCTAGGCCCATCCATGCTGTCATCAAAGGTTAGGGGTTCATTCTTTTTTATGGCTGAGTAATATTCTCTTGTCTATATGTACCACAGCATTTTTATCCACTTGTCTACGGATGGGCACCTGGGTTGCTTCCATATCTTGGACTATTATAAATGACACTGCAATGGCATCAGGGTGCATATATTTTTTTCGAATAATTGTTTTGAGTTTCTTCAGATATATACCCAGAAGTGGAATTTGCAGGGTCATAAGGCAGTTCCACTTTTTATTTTTTGAGGAATCTCTGCACTGTTTTCTATACTGTGGCTGCACCAACCTGCATTTTTACCAACAGTGCACGAGTGTTCTCTTTTCTTCCCATCCTTTCCAATACTTGTTATTTGTTGATTTATTGATGATAACCATTCTGACAAGTGTGAGGTGATATCTTATTGTGGTTTTAATTTGCGTTTCTCTGATGATTAGTGCCATTGAGCATCTTTCCATGTGTCTCTTGGCCATCTGTATGTCCTCTTTGGGGATGTATCTGTTCAGGTTCTCTGCCCATTTTTTAATTAGCTTGCTTTTTTTTTTTTTGGTGTTGCATTGTATGAGGTCTTTATAAATTTTGGATATTAACCCCTTATTAGATGCATCATTAGCAAATACTATTTTCCATTCAGTGGAATGTCTTTTTGTTTTGTTGATGGTTTCCTTTTGCTGTGCAAAATTAGTCAACAGAGCCAAATATCAACAGTACAACGATTGAAATTTCTTTTGAGAGCCACATTTTTTAAACTTAAACTAAATAGGTAGGTACATTATTATTAACTTAATTAGGGTACTCCTGAGGCTTAGAAAGAGCCACACTCAAGGGGCCAAAGAGCCGCATGTGGCTCGCGAGCCGCAGTTTGCCGATACCGGAGCTAGGGCGATGCAAAAACTTTTTAGTTTGATGTATTCCCATTTGTTTATTTTTTCTTTTGTTTCCCTTGTCTAAGGAGATATATCAGGAAAAATATAACTATGAGAATACCAGTGATTTTACTGCTTCTTTTTTTTCTAGGAGTTTTATAGTTTTGAGTCATACATTTAAGTCTTTAATCTATTTTGAGTTCATTCTTGTATATGATGTAAGAAGGTGGTCTAGTTCCTTTTTTTTTTTTTTTGCATGTATCTGCCAAATTTTCCCAACACCATTTATTGAATAGACTGTCTTATCCCATTGTATGTTTTTCCTCTTTTGTCAAATATTAATTGACCACATATGTGTGGGGTTCTTTCTGGGTTCTGTATTATGTTCCATTTATCTATAAGTTTGTTTTAATGCCAGTACCATGCTGTTTTGATTACTATAGCCTTATAGTATAGTTTGATATCAGGTAGTGTGATTCCTCTAACTTAGTCCTTCTTTTTCAAGATTGCTGTGGCTATTTGGGGTCTTTTGTGGTTTCTTATAAAATTTTAGATTATTTGTTTTAGTTCTGTGAATTACACCGTGGTTATTTTGATGGAAATTGTGTTGGATTAGAGATTGCGTTGGGTATAGATGGCTCTGTAGTAGTCTGTTGTATACTATGGATGCCACATCTTTCCCCATTCATACCTCCAGGGCTCTTAGGTTGTTTCCATAACATAAATATCATAAATAATTATCATAAATATCATATCATAAATTATCATAAATTATCATAAATATCATAATTATCATAAATAATGCTGCAGTGAACACTGGTGTGCATATATCTTTTCCAATTAGTGTTTTTGTATTCTTCGGGTTTCGGTGGTTACCAAAGAAGAAGGTTGGGGTGGGGGTGGAGGGATGGCGAAATGGATAAAGGGGGTCTATGTTTTTTATAATGAAATTTATTGGGATGACATTGGGTGATAAGATTTCAGTGGTATGTTGATGGATAGAAACTAGACTTGGTGGTGAGCATTTATAGTATATACAGATGTAGAATTATAGTGTCGTACACTCGAAACTTTATAATGTTAGAGACCAACGTTCTCAATTAAAAAAAAAAGTAAGATGGGGATTACCCAGGCTGCCCGAGTCAGGCTTCCTCCCCTCTTAGCTAGCTGGCACATTTGCGCTTTAATGGAAAGTCTTGAAGACTAAACACATTCAAGACTCAGAGGGAGGAATGGTTGGAATTTCAGAAAAATTTATAGGTCCACCTGGGGAAAGTGAGGTCTTTTCTTGAGGAGAGTTAAACTTTTACCTTGTCTTCACCTGTAGCCCTAGAAGGCCTACATGGTTGAGTTGGGAGCATAAGAATGAATGACCTGCCCTAGCTGGTTTGGCTCAGTGGATAGAGCGTCAGCCTGCAGACTGAAGGGTCTTGGGTTTGATTCTGGTCAAGGGCACATGCCCTGGCTGTGAGCTTTATCCCCAGTGTGGGGTGTGCAGAAGGCAGCCAATCAATGATTCTCTCTCATCATTCATGTTTCTAACTTTCTCTCCCTCTTCCTCTCTGAAATCAATAAAAATCTATAATAATAAAAGCATAATATGCTAATTAGACCGGACAGCCAAACGACCTTCCGGACGTCATTCTGGACATCCTTCCTGACAAAGCTTTGGTGGCAGGGGCCAAGGCAGAGGTGGTTAGGGGCAATCAGGCAGGCAGGCGAGTGGTTAGGGGTGATCAGGCAGGAGGTGAGTGGTTAGGGGCAATGAGGCAGGTAGGCAGAGTGGTTAGGGGTGATCAGACAGGCGGGCGGTTAGGAACCAGTGGTCCCAGATTGTGAGAAGGATATCCGATTGCCGGTAGTTGGACATCCCCGAGGGGTCCCGGACTGGAGAGGTTGCAGGCCGGGCTGAGGGACCCCCCTCCACATGCACCAATTTCATGCGCCAGACCTCTAGTATAATAATAAAAGCATAATATGCTAATTATAATAGAGTTTAGGCCCGATCCCGGATTGCAAGAGGGTGCAGGCCGGGCTAGGGACCCTCTCCCCTTGCATGAATTTTGTGCACTGGGCCTCTAATTGTGTGTGTGTGTGTGTGTGTGTGTATATATATATATATATAAAATAACCTGCTAATGGGATGGGGTGGACTAGGAGAAGGGAGGGGTCCACATATAAAGGTTTGAATTTAGAGAAAATGAGACATCCCTTGGGGGAAAAGAAAACAAGCTGTGGACCAACCAATAAACAACCCCCGACAACCTCCCGCAACCCCATGTTCACCTCCAGCTACTGCTCTCTCTGCTCCCCTTTACAGCACAACTTTCTAGAGACTGACCCAGCTTTGCTCCCCCACCACATGCTACAGTGTCTGCTCTGGTTTCCAAATTTAGTGGTTACCTTTTCTGCCCACAGCTCAGAGTTGTTTGACACAGCTTAATACTTCCTCCTTCCTAAAATTCTTTATTTTGCTCATGAAGACTCACCTCCCGCCAGCTTTTCCTACATCAGCTGGCTAATCCATCTCCCTCTCATCCTTCTCTGATTTCTATGTGTTGTGTCTGGACCGCTTCCTCTTCCCTGTCTTCATCAGTGAGCTCCATTTGGCTGTCTGAAAGGCATTCTAAAGCGAGCTTGCCCAAGGTGGAATGCTTGGGCTCTATGCCCCTCCCCATCACACTCCCCACACTCATCCCTCCTGTAGCTTTTCCCATCTCAGTTGCTTAGGACAAAATTCTTGGTATCACCCCTGACTTCTCTATATTTTTACTCCCCACATCCAATCCATCAGCAAAGCCTGTTGGCTCTGCCTTCATACTGCATCTGGAGCTGGACCACTTCTCACCATCTCCATGACTGTCAGTCTCGTCCAGTCCATCTTCAGCTCTCATCTGGGTCATTGAGGTAGTCACCTTTTAGCTGGCCTCCCTGCGGCCACTCTTTGCCTCCTTACAGTCTGTCTTCAACACCACAGCTGGAGGATCCTCTGAGTCTAAAATCACTTCTCTGTTCTGCTTTCGACCCTCCCTGCCGTGGCTTCCTGTTTGCTTCAGTTAAAGACAAAGTTCTTACTGTGGCCCTAGACCCTGCAGGATCTGTCCCCCTCCCCGTGATTTCTCTGCCTTTCAGCTCCTATTCTTTACCTTTGCCTCACCCTGCACCAGCCACGCTGGGCCCTTTGCTATTTGTTGCCCAACTAAGCTACGCTCATACCTTGGGACCTTTGCACTTGCTCTTCCTTCTACCTGGAATGTTTTCCTCCCAGAAGCCCTCATCACTTGCTGCTTCACTGCCTTCAGGTCTTCCCACAAATGTTACTTTCTCACTGAGGTCTCTGATGACCCTATTTAAATTAGCAAACTTTTCTCCACTTTATTTTTCTTCATTGCATTTGTCACCACTTGATATACATTTAAATAAAGCAAGTTTTATATCTTTTAAATATTTAAAGTTTTTCTGTTATTAGGTATTTATTATCTCTTTTCCCCATTGGAACTGACGCTCCATGAGGGTAGGGTTTTTGTTTGTTTTGTTCACTAGTCTCTATTGCAGTGGTTCTCAACCTGTGGGTCGCGACCCCTTTGGCGGTCAATGACCCTTTCACAGGGGTCGCCTAAGACCATCTTGCATATCAGATATTTACATTATGATTCATAACAGTAGCAACATGACAGTTATGAAATAGCAACGAAAATAATTTTATGGTTGGGTCACAACATGAGGAACTGTATTTAGAGGGCCAGAAGGTTGAGAACCACTGCTCTATTGTCTAGAACAGTGCCTGGCACATAGAAGATGCTTAGTTAAAATGTCTCGAATAAATGCATGAAATCTGGTCTTTATAGTGAAGGTAACGGGAAGTCTTATGTAGGGGGCTCATATGATCAGATTTGCATTCTTTTTTGAGCGGGGGGCGGTTCATCTTCATCCAAGGATATTTTTCCATTGATTCTTAGAGTGGAAGGGAGGGGGAGAGACACATTGATTGGTTGCCTCCCGCATGTGCCCCAAACAGGGCCAGGGATCAAGCCTGCAACCGAGGTACCTGCTCTTGACCAGAATTGAACCCAGGACCCTTCATTCACGGGCTGACACTCTATCCACTGAACAAAACTGGCTAGGGCCAGATTTGCATTTTGAAGGGTCACGTTAGCTCCTGGGGGAAAAGGCGTTAGAGAGAGACAAGAGTGGGATTATGGAGATTGGTTGGGAGGGTGTCAGTGGGAGATGGTGGAGGGGGGATGGACGGGGGTGGTGGACCTGAGAGAAATGTAGGAGACAGAGGAAAGTGTTGATTATTAGAGCGGCGCTTCTCATGCCTGACCGTGCACACAGGTCACCTGGGCATCTTGTCGAAGTGCAGGCTCCCATTGGTGGGTCTGGGGTGGGCCTGATAATTGCATCTTAAATGAGCCTCCAGGTGACACCCCTGCTGCTGGGCCATGGACACACCTTGGGGCTGGTGGCAAGCGTAAGGCAGGAGGAAGAGTCAGGAGTGCTTGGTGCCTTTCATTGAGAGGCAGCACCTGGGAGGAGGAACAGGTTGGCGGAGGCGATGAGGTTACTTTTGGAGTTTGAGGTGCTGTGAGAGACCAAGGGGAGAGAGATGTCTAGTTGGCAGGGGAGTCTGAGGCTCAGGGGAGGGGCCTGAGCTGAAGATGGAAAATGGGGAGGTGATGTCACCCTGTGGTGGTGGCAAATGCAGCTCTGGCGAGGGTGGGACTGGGTGGGGAGAGGGTGGATCACGGGAGGCAAGGCTGTGAGGACACCCTGCCTGTCCGGAAGCTGTGTTAGTGCCACGGCGGATCCACTGGCAAGGGAAGGACATTCGTTCACGTCCTCGGCAGGACTCTGCCTCCCCAGGCTCATCCGGCCTGGCTATGGCCTTGCTGGTTTAACAGCCTGGAGAGTGGATTGAGGGGTGCAGTGGGTGGATAGGGTTAGGATGGGGGTGCCATTGTCCAGGTGAGAGATTGTGAGGTGATAGGGTGACAGTGGCAGTGGGTTGGAGAGAACAGAGTCGAGTGGGGAGGTAGAGAGGACTTAGTGATGAGGGGAAGAGGGGCTCAGTTACCATTTATTCCCATCGTATCCCTAGAGGCTGGCACCTAGTGGGGGCTTTATAAATACTCGCTGAGTGAATGTCAGATTTTGAGAAGAGGAGCTTTGAAGCTCTTCAGGCCCTTGCTGAGGGCCCCTCCCAGGCCTGCTTCCTAAGAGCACCCTTGGTCTTGGAGGGGTGGGGAAAGGAGAGGCCTGGGCAGCCCTTCGTCTGGGGCAGTGGTTCTCAACCTTCCTAATGCGCGACCCTTTAATACAGTTCCTCATGTTGTGGTGACCCCCAATTCCATTGTTACAAATTGAACATAATTAAAGCATAGTGATTAATCACAAAAAACAATCTGTAATTATATATGTGTTTTCCGATGGTCTTAGGCGACCCCTGTGAAAGGGTCGTTTGACCCCCAAAGGGGTCGCGACCCACAGGTTGAGAACCGCTGGTCTGGGGGAAGCTGCAGGTTACTCCGTGGGAGTGTGGGCCGCAGAGCAGCCTCCTGCTCTGGACCGTGTCTCTCCTCTTATTTCAGGGTCACCATGTGGGTGGGGCTGGGGAGCTGGAGGGATTGCCTTTTGGGTGAGGATCTGAACTGGGCCGGGGAGCGGGCGGGGGACAGTCAGTGGCGAGACTGGCAGCTCTGAGGGCAGCAGAGCCTTCTCTGAGTTCCTAGGGCTTGGGGTAAAAGCACTTCCTGTCTGCGGGTCCAGCTGGGATGCCACATGCAACCCGAAACCCCTGCTGCTCCTCTGGGGGATGCCCAGGGAGCACTCAGAGGTTTCCTCTGGCTTTTCTGGCAGAACTCCAGGAGGGCCCAGAAGACCTGGCCCAGTCCTTTGTATGGTTCCCCTGATGCTGCCGCCACAGGCCTTGGCTCTGGGTGGGCTGGCCTGCTGGGGCAGGGGAGGGGGGGAGGGGGAGTCTTTAAAATGATAGATTTTGGGGTTGGTGGGGAGGAGTCTGGGTGGGCCGGCCTGCTGGGGCGGGGTGGGGGCAGGGGTGTCTTTTAACTGATAGATTTTGGGGTTGGTGGGGAGGGAAATGTCTTCAATCTAAAAGCTCT
Source organism: Myotis davidii (assembly GCF_000327345.1). Taxonomy (NCBI): domain Eukaryota; kingdom Metazoa; phylum Chordata; class Mammalia; order Chiroptera; family Vespertilionidae; genus Myotis; species Myotis davidii. The sequence goes on from NW_006294069.1 coordinate 4,287,779, forward strand.
TCAAAACTTCCATTTTTCTCTTCTCCTCTCCACCCCGTCGTTTCTTTCCCCTTTCCTTCTCTGCCCCTGTTCCCTTCCTCTTCCCCTCCTTCCCTTCAGTCTGTAAAACAAACCTATTTAAAAAATCCCACTTATCTGTTCCATCTGCAGCTGGGATAAAGCTGCTGCCTCCCTTGGGAGTTGGCTTTTGCGCTTGGGGCCTTCGTCAGCTCTGTTCCTGTGGCAAGTGGCGGAGGATCCCAGGGCACTGCCGCTTGGCCTGGGGCCCCGCCAGCCAGGCCTCCAAGGCTCTGACCCAGATAGGCAGGACGTAGCCCTTTCTCTCCTCTTCCTGCTCACTTTTCCTCTGGAGGGGGACCCAGATGTCAGGCAGGAGACTGGGCGATGTCAGCCAGCCTTGGCGCAGTAGCAAGGCTGCATGGGCTCTCAAAGCCACCCCATCCATCCGTCCGTCCGTCTGTCCATCCGTGTGGACTGTGGGCTCCTCCCAGATGCCACCTCCGCCTGCTCGCCTCTCCCCCGGGAGAGCGCAGGGCCTGCGGGCAGGATTTGCTGGAGGCCATGTCCTCCCCCCCCTGGCTTGTGTTCCTGAACTCAGGCGAGCCATGCCACAGCACCAGGTGCTACGCCAACAAGGTCATGGCCATGTCCTCGCTCAGCCAGACAGGAATGTATCGTTCAGCACTGTTGGAGGTTGCAGGGGGACGTAAGGGGCCCAGCCGTGGGCCCTGGAAGCTTGGCGTTTGCACAGCAAGTGAGAACCATCCTCACATGCAGGACCCTGATGGGTCAGGAAGGCTAAGTGCAGTGGGCCCCAGGCTCTGCCGTGGGGCACGGAATGTGTGCTGTGGGAAGGCAGAGTGGGGGACTCGGGGGGCTGCGGCCATCCCTTCATTCATCCTTCCCTCCACCCCTGCACTCATTCACTTCCTCAGGAACGGGACCGCGGGGTCTTGCAGTCACAATTCTTGAGTTTGAGTTCTAGTTCCCCCGCTAACTGGCTGTGCTTCCTTTGGCGAATCAGCCTTCCCCAGGCCTCAGCTGCCCCACTACATGTAAGAAGGAAACATCGCCCCCTGTGGTTGCAGAGAAGGTGATAATAAACGTCTTTAGTGCAGATTGTTACACAACGTCAGGTCGTAACAGGCAGTCTGAGGGCCTGTGGTGTATGCGTGTGGCGCTGGGCTCCACATGTCATATGGAGCCGGCTAAGACCGTTCCTGCCCTCAGGGCACTTGCCACCTGGTCAGCAAATAGACACATTTCTCGGGGAATCTGGCTAGAAGCTTCTCTTCATGCTCTCTCGGGGCACTGACCCAGGAAAGCCACCAGCCTCTTCAGTTCACTCAACAGACAGTAACCGAGTGCCCTCAGGAGCAGCCCATGTGCGGGGGCACGCGGGAGCCCCACGGGGACTTAAAGCCGTGCTTGGCTCCTCCAGCGGAAAGGCTCTGTGTCCTCTCGTCCCACCACACTCACTAAGCTCTGCGGCCAGGCCTCCGGGAGCACCTCTTTGTTGGCTGAATTTCTGGCTGGCCCAGGAGCGGCCTCTTCCTGTCCCTGTTTGGTCTGGCCAGCGGGGACAGGGAGGAGGTCTGGGAGGGGATGACAGAGGCCCTGGGCAGGGATCCTTAATTCTCAGTGGCTCCAGCTGCCTGCAGAGACTGACTTCATCATGCCTCCCGGGAGAATAATGCCGTGTCCATGGACAGAGCCTTCTAGCGTTATTGACATTGATGCATCATCTTGTCACTTCGCTGACCAGGGCAGCTGGAAATGATTCAGCGGGAAGCGAAACAGCAGCCTTTTCTGAGCCTGGTTCCCCGCGGCAGGTGCTGCGTCTGCTCCCCGGGGCCTTGCGTGCTCTGGTTTGATGGGTTGCATCAGGAGAGCAGAAGGCAGAGGTGGCAGGACCCCCCGCCCCCCCGCCCCAGTCCATTTCGCTAGATGCCTCTGGATTCTCTGTATTTTTAAACCAATGAGTATATATTAATATTTACAATAAAATGTAAAAATCAGAAATCAAAGGATGGTCTCTCACTCAGTGTACCCTTTGAAACAACCCAGAATGGGGTATCAGTATTTACAAGGATGTTTTGTAGGCATTCAGCAAATGAAAAATAATTTTCCCAGAACAACAACACATAAAAACAACAATAACAAAAAAAACCTCACCTCATGCCCTTTCCCAACAGCTTTGCTTTGGGACCACA
>NW_006294069.1:4290006-4290451 GCF_000327345.1 Myotis davidii
TGGGGCCTTCCATAAGTCACGTAACCTCTCTGAGCCTCAGTTCCTTCATCTGTAAAATGGGAGAATAATTCTGAATCACAGGGTTGTTGAGAAGATTAAAAGAATTAATAATGCATGTAAAGAGCTTCACATAGTGCTTATTAAGTATTTGTATGATGATGATGATAACCTATAATAATAAAAGCATAATATGCTAATTAGACTGGACATCCTGCTGGACAAAGCCGGGGCTGCGAGGGAAGCCCGGGACCCGGGTTCCGGTGCCGGCAGCCGGGGGAAGGAAGGCCTACTCTTGCACGAATTTTGTGCCTTGGGCCTCTAGTTAATGATAATGATGGAAGATACTTCTTTTATCTCTACTATCCATGTCCAGAGGAGTAATGCAAGGTCAGGAGAAGACCCAGTTACCAGGGAATGACCTGAGTAACAGATCAAACTGGTAGGG
>NW_006294069.1:4290965-4292190 GCF_000327345.1 Myotis davidii
GGGGCCGAGTCAGCTACGCTTAGTTGCTTGGTCACAGGTGGGACCCCCGTGCCCTGGACATTTATCTCCCAAAGATGCAAGAATGTGGGTGGGCCCCGTGCCCTGTCTGGAAGGTAGCTCCACGTATTTGTCTTTCCAATGAGCGAAACAGATAGGGAAGGGCATTACTAATTGAATAGATCAGACATTATTAATTGAATAGATCAGACATTATTAATTGAATAGATCAGACATATTTGCCCTGAAATGCTATGATCTGAGTCTACAGAGGCTGTCATTTAGTTTGAACTAATGATGAAAATCACTAATCTGGTGACAGAGTAATAACTTATCCAGAAGAGTTAAGACTTAAGAGGCTTAGGAATAGGGTGGGGACATGGCTTAGCTGGGCGACTGGTCCGCTCTGTGATAGGGTGACTCCCAGTGCTGTTGGGTGGTTTCTTAGCACAGATGGTTTCACACACCGCTGTGCTGGGCACTGTGAGGGGGCACTTCTCCCCTAGGAAGTCAGCCAAAACCTGGGACCACTGTGTCCTTTCAGGAGCACCATTTTTTGGGTTCGATTCAATAGTTGATGCTTATTTATTACTAAGGGCCCAGTGCACGAATTCGTGCACCTTGAAAGGAACTGTGGGCCGTGAGGCTGCTGTGGGCACAGAGGTGGGTCTTGGCTCATCCTCCGAGCCTCTGCCTGGCCCCTCCCTCTATGACCCCCTCCCCCCAAGCCTACAGAGGCTGTCATTTAGTTTGAATTAATGATGAAAATCACTAAATCTGGTGACAGAGTAATAACTTATTCAGAAGAGTTAAGATTTAAGAGGCTTAGGAATAGGGTGGGGACATGGCTTAGCTGGGCGACTGGTCTGCTCTGTGATAGGGTGACTCCCAGTGCTGTTGGGTGGTTTCACACACTGCTGTGCTGGGCACTGTGAGGGGGCACTTCTCCCCTAGGAAGTCAGCCAAAACCTGGGACCACTGTGTCCTTTCAGGAGCACCATTTTTTGGGTTCGATTCAATAGTTGATGCTTATTTATTACTAAGGGCCCAGTGCACGAATTCGTGCACCTTGAAAGGAACTGTGGGCCGTGAGGCTGCTGTGGGCACAGAGGTGGGTCTTGGCTCATCCTCCGAGCCTCTGCCTGGCCCCTCCCTCTATGACCCCCTCCCCCCCTCCAGCTCCTGCCCTTTGTCTGCCGGCAGCCCTTCCGCCACTGCTGCTCCCACG
>NW_006294069.1:4292653-4295757 GCF_000327345.1 Myotis davidii
ATGCCGCCATGCTCTTTGCACACCCCCTGGTTGTCAGTGCATGTCATAGTGATGGGTTGTTCGGTTGTTTTGTTGTTTGGTTTATTTGCATATTAGCCTTTTGTTATATAGGATGACTATCTAAATATTGTTTATTGTTGAGCCAAAGAGGGTGCTATAATTAGGTTTTCTTTATAATTTAACCTTCCCCCCTCTACCCCCTGAGTGAATGATTAACTTGTGTTCTCCCTATTAGCATAGTTTTCTATGCACCTATGTTTTTCTATTTTTTCTATTTATTCTACCATAATTCCTTAATTTTCTTTCTGCCCAAAGCTTGCACCCACTAGATACCCCGTCAATTCCATTCTTTCCATCAGGAGATCTCACTTTTAGAGCTCGTTTTCCTCTACTGGCTGTTGCTTCTGAATGCAAGAAAAGGTGCAGGGAGTAAACATTTCTGAGCTCTTGTGTACTCCAGATAGTCTCTTCTCCTCTCACACTTGGTTGATAGTTTGCCTAGGTATAAAATGTTAGGTTGATAACAATTTTCTTTCAGAATTTTGAAGGTATTACATTATTGCCTACTAGATTCTAGAGTTGCTGTTGAAAAGCCTAATGATCTGATGCTTTATGTTTCTTTGCATATGGCGTGTATTTATATTTTCTCTCTGGAGTTGTTGAAGATTTTTCATTTACCCAGGTGCTCTGAAACTTCCTGACAATATTTGGAATATATCTTTTGTTATTCATGTGCTGGGTACTTGGTGGACCCAGACTCCAGTCTTTCAGCTCTGGGAAATGTTCTTGTACTGATTCTCTGATAATTTGCTCCGATTATGGTGAGACAACACCCATTTTATTGGTTGCCTTGGCAATGGATGGCTCATCTCTGCTTCATAATGCCTTTCTAGAACCTTTATTGGTTAGATATTATATCCTCTGATGTTTTTATCTTCTCTGTTTTATTTTCCATATCTTTGTTTTTTGTTTTACTTTTTGGGAGACTTCCTCAACTTAGTCTTCCAATCATATTTCTGTTTTCTAAGGTCTCTCTCTTTCCTGATCATTCCATTTTTATAGTACTCTCTCTTCATGTCATGGATACAAAATGTTTTCTCTCTGAAGGTTTTAATTTATAGTATTTTTGAAGTTTCCATTGTTTCCTCGCATTGTCTGTTTTCTTCAGGTTCCTCTTGATGTCTGGCCATCCTTAGCCGACTCTCTGTACCCAAGAGCAAGGCACTAGAAAGTGGATTGGGGACTCAGTGTCTTGGGCTGGTGTGCCACCTGGGGGCTTCCATGCGGGGTGATGGTTGGGTAGCAAGGTGCCTTTCCATTGGAGGAACCCAGGTGTGGTCTTTTCTGACGGATTATTCAGTTTCTCGTGGTGCTGAGGGTTGGAGAGGTCATCTGGCTGGTGAAGGAGGGATAGGTTGGGGGGTGGGTTCCCTCAGGTCATCCATCCTGGTCTGTCTTCCAGATGCCTGTGATCTCTTGTAGGCTGAATTTTTTTCCACTACATTTGCTTTTGTCAGTTCACACTTTAAGAAATAAACAAAAAAAACCCCTACTATTATTTCAAAGGGGCTTCAGAGAAGCATAATAAATGCAATGCATGCGGTCAATTTGATATGTTCATCACGGAAGTCTCAACAGGCTTAAGACTATATCTATTTCTATCTCTGTCTCTATATCCGTATTCATATGCATAATTATATATATATCGCTTCTAGGGAAGTGAGGGAGAACTACGTAAAATTATTTTTTATTGTGATATGTGTCATACACCCAAGCCAAGTCATAAAATAAGCACCCATGAACTTGCCATCCAGGTCAAGAAATACTAGCGGGCTGGGAAGATGCTGCTATTCTGTGCTTTTTGACTCTATGGTTTTGCGAGTTTGATTCTGAAACTGTCCGAGGCCGTGACCTTGTGAGCGGGCCACCTTTGCTCGGACCATGATGTAGCTCCCTCAGCTGAGGCGGGCAGTGCCAAGCAGAGCCGCTGACCCCGTATCGGAAGCTGCTCACGCGGCAGTTTCCAAGGGATGCGGTGCATCAAGGGCTGGATGAGACGAGCACGTAGTTAGAGATGTCCTCAGTGCCGGGGAAATGGAGCCTCTTGTACAGCGGGGCGACTCTTCCTGCCACCACTCCTAGGCACTCGCCCTTCCCTCAGCTTCCCCACTCCACTCCATCCGGGTGGGTCCTCCCTCTCTCACTTCTCCTTTCTAGTCCCCACTGAGTACTTCTGTTCCTTTCGGCCTTTTCAGCCCTCCCCGCCCCTCCCCTGCCCTCCCCCCAGCCTCTCCTCCTATGGCCTCAGCCTCCACCTTTGTTCTCCTCACACCTGTCTCTCTGTTTAGGCTTCAGTTCTTCTCGGATCTCACCTGGGTGTCCCAGGGGCCATGCAGTGTGACCAGAATGAATGAGTTATCAGCTGCCTCTTGCAAACCCAATTCTCCTTGGTCCATGCCATGGTTGAAGCATTGATCATTCAGTTTTCAGAAGTCTTTTCACGTGTTTCGCGCTGTCTTCCTCCTTCACCCTCAGTCACCAAGTGCTCTTCATTTTGCCTCTGAGATGCCTTATGGATCTGACCCTCTTGTTTCATTTCCATGGCCATTAGCACAGGGGAGCCCCTCCCATTCATTCCTCCCTCCGCCTCCTCCCCTTCTGTTCCTCTGTCCGCCTCTCTGCTGCCATGGAGCCTTCCAGCAAAGCCCTGCAGGTCAGCCAGGCCCTGCCTCCGGAACCTGCTGCTCCCCTTTGCCCACAGATACAGTCAGATTGCTTAGGGCCTGGTTCCCAAATTTCAGCCGTCAGCAAACCACCCTCCCTGTTTCCATCATGTCTGTGTGCCACCTGTGCTAGTTACTTACTCGTTTCCTTTAACTGGCTCAGTGTTAAAACCATGAATAAACTAGGCTTCGAAGGCAGTGTCACTACCATAAAAGGAAAATCGGAGTGGCCTTGTCACAAATGGAAGGTCACTGTAGAAGATCAATAAATAACTATGTCAATCAAGACCACCCCAGATCACCTCGGCTGCCAGTGGGGCAGCATGGACCCCACTCTGGGCAGGTGTGGCGGGGCGGCCTCCCAGAGGGCTCCTGCTCTTT
>NW_006294069.1:4297115-4298072 GCF_000327345.1 Myotis davidii
TTTTTTGTTAATCCTCACCCAAGGGGATTTTTTCCATTGATTTTTAGAGAGAGTGAAAGGGAGGGGGAGAGGCAGAGGGAGAGAAACATTGATGTGAGAGACACATCGATTGGTTGCCTCCCACCTGTGACCAGGGCTGGGGGTGACCCTGCAACCCAGGTGTGTGCCCTTGACCACAATCCAACCTGGGACCCATCAATGCATGGGCTGACACTGTAACCATTGAGCAACACTGGCCAGGGCTCTCCCTTTCCTTTCTCTCTCCCAGGCAGCTGCTGGCCTTTCCCTCCAGGTCTAGCTCAGCTGTCCACTCCGCTGTATACCTTAGCTGATCCCCAAAGAGACCTGGCCCTCCCTTCCCCATGTGCCCATGCACTTTACTCTGGACCCGTCCTGACCCATGACCCACAGGTAACGTTTGGGAAATGGGCTTTTCACATGGGCGTGCTGTGCCTTCAGGATTTTTTCATTTTCACTTTTTCTGCCTTGATTGTCTTCTCAGATGCTTGCACGCGATACAGGGGCCATCGCCCACGCCAGGGCACACAGCCCACCTTGGTCTCCGGGAACTAAAGCTTAAAGGACTCGAGAAGGTGCTGCTCTGTGTCCTCTCTTTACCTCCTGCCGTGGCACTGGGGCCGGTGGAGCTGGCTTTGTCATTGTGTCGGGAAGAGCCATGGATTGGAGTCGGAGATCTCGGGGGTTGATAACCCTCAGGCCCACACTGAACCCCTCGGTGTCTCCGCGTACTCGAGTGTGAACAGCATCAGTCAGTTCTAACAGCTGTCTATTCAGGAAAGGCTTGTTTTCTTGGCAGTGTGGAGATTGGCCTGTGTGTGTGTGTGTGTGTGTAGGGTGGTCCATCAGCTCTGAGACCAGGTGTGTGTGTGTGTGTGTGTAGGGTGGTCCATCAGCTCTGAGACCAGGGGGGTGTGTGTGTGTGTGTGTGTGGGGGGG
>NW_006294069.1:4298376-4313540 GCF_000327345.1 Myotis davidii
TATCAGCTCTCAGACCTGATGCAGGAGGAGGCTTACTCGTGCCACCCGCGGGCCAGGGCTGGGTCGCCCTGCTGTGTCCTGTCTCCCCTTGGCGCCTGCCCTTTCTCCTACCCTTGGCCCAGTTCAGGGACTCAGGGTTTCCAGGGAAGGGCAATGTCGTCCTCCCCCGTCACACCCAGAGAGAAGCCAGCATGTCCTTCGGAGCTGCTGGAACGGAGTGTCGCCCAGGCCTCCCTTGGTCCCTCAGGCAGCCACAGCTTGATGCCCAGACCATGGCCTGGGGTGGTCAGTCACACCTGGCACACCTCCTTTGCAGCCCTGGCCTCTGCTGTCAGTCTACTCCTTACTGGGCACCTAGAGCCCTTGGGCCCCTGCCCCTTCCCTCCCCTCACACTGGCACGCAGGCTTCGTGTAGAAACCACGTATGTGACTACTCTCTTCCTGCATATCCTGCTGAGGTGGCCTGGATCTGTGCAGCTTGCCCGCCTCTCCAGCCTCAGTGTTCTTGTCTTTGTGACTGGGCTGTTGATGGTTTATAGTGTTTGTCCCCGGCTGCTGGCCTCTGTCCATGAGCTCTGGGGTTGGGTGTGCACGGTGGCGGGGAAAGGTTGCTGTTTTGCATCCCCTGGGGAGTTGTGAATTATCAAAGGTCTAGGCGGTGCTCCGAATCTCCAGGATCCACTTTGAATATGCACGGGGGTAGGCTGTGACTCCAGAGTCCATGGTGCCAGGTGCCGACAGGTGAGCAACACCTGCTCCTTCCCACGGGGGTCTCCCAGGGGCATCGGAGGCGCTCCCTCCACCTGCTGGAGCCTCATTCCCGAATCCCGTTACCCCTTTCCTCCCTCCACCCCTCTGCCAGCTCTGCTGGGCTCGCGTTCCTCTCCCCTTCCACATGGGCCCCCACACGGGGTGGACACTCACGTCTTCACTTCTGGGTCTCCGTTGGGGTTTGTGTATGTGCAGGACCTGGTGGCCCCCACACAATGGCTGTGCTCCCCTGTCCCTGCCTCCCAGGCTGTGTCCACAGTAGGTGGGCATCTGTGTTCCCCAGATTAGAAGCCGTCCCTGCCTCCCCTCCACCTTCTGGCTGGCATTGTGCCTTGGCCCCTCCGTCATGCCCACTCCTTCCAGCTCACTTGACAGCAGCCTTGGCAACAGTAACAGTGGCGACCAGGCCTGCGTTTCTGCTGAGGACCAGGCCCTGTGCTGAGCGGGTTACTGGTCAGGGGCTGGTATTTTACAGATGAGGAAGCTGAGGGGCAGAGAGGTGACGTGGCTGATCAGGGTCACAGGCGTGGTGCTGGAATTCTAACCCACGCCTGTTGGACCGTAAAGCCAGTGCTTTTGATCCATTGCACATACTGCCCACCAGTCTCCCTCGAGGCTTGGGCCTGGCCCTCTGCTCCAGCCTGCTGCCAGGGTGTCCTGCACACATGGATGGAACTTCTGGAATGTTTCCCACTCGTGGGGATGCCGCAGCACTGCTGGCTGGTAGAATGAGGGCTCTGTGATTGTGCCACTGGGCCCTGGGTCTCTAAAGGCAGCAAGGTGGATTCCTCTGGGCATGGGCCCTCAGCCCCCACCTAGCCCGGTCCACTCAGCCATCCCCCCTGGCCCAGCTTGCCCAGTGAGCACATAGTTCTCAATCATCACGAAAACTGTCTAAGACGCGTCACATGGAGGAGCTGAGCACACTTTTCTGAGTCCTGTGCAGGAAAGTTGGAAGTTCATACCAGTTGTGAGTTAGTGTGCCCATTCTGCAGAGGGGAAAGCTGAGGTCTTTACTAAGACTCTGAGAGTCCAGCTTGTCATCATCCTGGCCTCTGATTTCCTTTCTCTACCAATTGTGTCCGTTTCATATGATGATTTCTCTTGAAGCTCTTTATTCTTTTATATTATGTTAATGCTATTTTATTTCTTTTAAAAATTTTATTTATTGATGTTTAGACACACACACACAGACACACACACAGCCATCATTTTTTCTTTTCATTCTTTCCTTCTTTCCGTCCTTCCTTACTTCATTTTTATTGAGCTGCAGTTCACTTATAAGATGTTGCTTTCAACAGGGAGAGTAGTAAGGAAACGCTGCTCAGCATCTCAGGCATCGCCGTAAAGCGAGAACTTGCACACAGCCTGGCCCCATGGGCACCACAGGCAGCCGGAGAAGAAGTTAAACAGCAGGATGACAGCAGTGGAGTTCAGTCAGCCCCTTCTCTCTTCTTCCTTTAAAAAATGGATATACAGCCCTAACCTCAGCATCTCAGGCATCGCCGTAAAGCGAGAACTTGCACACAGCCTGGCCCCGTGGGCGCCACAGGCAGCCGGAGAAGTTAAACAGCAGGATGACAGCAGTGGAGCTCAGTCAGCCCCTTCTCTCTCCTTCCTTTAAAAAATGGATATACAGCCCTAACCGGTTTGGCTCAGTGGATAGAGCATTGGCCTGCGGACTCAAGGGTCCCAGGTTCGATTCCGGTCAAGGGCATGTACCTTGGTTGTGGGCACATACCCAGTAGGGGGTGTGCAGGAGACAGCTGATCGATGTTTCTCTCTCATCGATGTTTCTAACTCTCTATCCCTCCCCCTTCCTCTCTGTAAAAAATCAATAAAATATATTAAAAAAATTGATACACAACTTATATGTAATAAAATTTACCCCTTTAAGGTGGATAATTCAGCGGTTTTCGGTATATTCACAGCATTGCACAGCCATCACCACTGTGTAGTTCCAGGACATTTTATCACCTCACGCTCTACCGCCAGGCCCATGAGCGGTCACTGCCTAGTCCCTCCTCCCACAGCTCTGCAGCCACTGATACCTTCTGTCTCTGGGTTTGCCGGTTCCGGGCATTTCATGTAAATGGAATCACAATACGTGGGCCCCTGTGTCTGGCTCCTTTCACGTAAGCCTCCCATGTTTGAGGTGTGTCCGTGTTGTGGCATCTCTCACTGCTTCTCTCCTTTCCATGGCTGAGTAATATTCCCTCACGGGAAAGACCACAGTTTGTTTACCCACTGCTGGCTAATGGGCACGGGTTATTCTGCCTTTGGGCTGTTGTGAGTGATGTTTTCCATTCCTCTGGGTTTGGTTTTTCCAGAAGCTCTTTGCAGTGGCCAGCTGTCTCCATGTCTCTAGCCTGGCTGTTTGGAAAGCGAGAGAACACAGAGCCCAGCGTGGTGGCTGGCGGGAGGCAGTCGTGGGGGGAGATGCAGATGGCGACAAGGGGAGGGCGGGCTTAAACCTGGCCCACAGCGTCCGGTGGTAGGTGGGTATTTTCCCTGTTAGTTATTAACTGATGGTTATGATCCTGAAAGGAGATCCCCGGGGCTAGAATTGGTGCTTAGTTGAGATGCCAGAAATGTTTTCAAAGACATTTAAACAGTCCTGGACCCTTGATTCTCTCTCTCTACAAGGAGACCGGATCACCATTTTATGAGTCGTGATAACAATAAAGATGATGATTATAATAATGGTCTACATTTAGATAGGACTTTATTTTTCATTTCATAGTCATCACTTTTAATTCCTTAGAACATCATCACCCCCATCTGCAGATGAAGGAACAGGGACACAGAGAGGTGAGGTAACCAAGGTCACACAGTGGGGTAGCAAGAAGAGCCGGACTTGAACCCAGGAATCTCTTGATTCGTAGTGTAGGGCATTTTCATAGAAATGTGTGAGGGATGATGGCTGCAAGGATCTCAAATGGTCTGAGGCAGAGCCAACGGAGGCTGGAGGTGAGGACCCTGGATGCCTGGGTGCTGAAAGTGGGGTCCTCCCCCTGCCCCCCGGGTGCTGTCCAGTTCCCTACAAACAGCCCCATTTGGATGAATTGCCCTTTGGTTTTTCAGCTTCCCCTCCAGGCTCTTTGATCATTTCCTCCTGAGATTTGCATCTGGCCAAAGGGGGCTGGAACCTCATTTGGCTAAAGCCAGTGAGCACCTCTCCTGGCCTCCCTGAGCCCTCCCAGGACCGCCCAGGCTCTGGGGAAGGAACCCTGAGTACAGGAGCTCAGTGCCATGTGGTTCCAGGAGGGAGGCATGCTGAGTGGCAGTGCCCTAGACCCCCTTAGATGGGAGGAGGGCTCCTGTTCTGTCCATTCACTCCTGCTCTTACCACCCTGCTCTTAGCTGAGTGAATGCTCTTCCTCTCCTCCTCGGCCTTCTCTCTGCCCTCCTCCCCACTCCTCCACTCCCATCAGCAGCCCCTCCTCCTGTGCGTCCCTGTGGGGGTCCTGGACCCCAAGTCCTTAGAGCTGCGGGTGGGCATTTGGCTGTCTTGGTTGAAGGGGCAGTTTCCAATCTCACTGCTATGATACATGTCAAGATCACTGTGGGCTACTAGAAAGATGTTACAGAGAATAGTGAGGGTCCCACCTCTGCTAATAATTTACTCTCCACTTATAAAAATTAGATCAGATTTAAGGTCACCCCTTGATAGACCCGTGCCACTCTCACCTACTCATGTGTGACGTTTGCCTGAGAAAAGGCTGGAACTGCATTGAGCACTGTAGTTCTTATCTCAGTGCCAGCCAGTAGCACGGCGGGCTGGCTGTCCTTGGGAGGGTGGCTGGCACTCGAATGTCATTGGTTGTGAAGGCCGGGCAGGACAAGGTGGGGCCCAGCTGACCACAGCAGGGGTGTGAGGCTGAAGTAGGGATTTCATGCTCCTTGTTTTGGGTCCTCTGGTTACAAAGCCAAGGCTGGAGCCTGGGACTTGGGCAGTATTTTGTTGCCTAGGGCCGCCGTAACCAAGTAGCACAAATGGGGGCGGGGGGCTTGAAATAACAGACATTTATTGCCTTCATTGCCTTCGTTCTGGAGGCTAGAAGTCCAAAGTCAAGTGTCAGCAGGGCCAGGCTCCAAGCGTCGCTGGGGAAATCCTTCTGGTGGGAGACACCCTGAGCTCCCACTTGAGAGTCCTCACCGCTCCCTGGAGGTTATTCCAGCATCCGGGGCAAACAGGCTGGCGCAGGGGAGAGGGCTCAGTCCAGGGAGGGTTTGGTACGGGGGCCCTTTGTCTGGGATGCAGGGACTTGGAAAAGAATCGCATCTGCTCTGGCCTCATGGGAGTGGACATCTTGTGCCTTATGGAGGGAACCATGTACATGAGCATCCCTTGGCCACTGGTGTAAAAACCTGCCAGTATTTCCCTCCCCTAGAGTGTGTGTTTTTGGAGAGCCAGGGCAGCTATTGGTCAGGTTGGCCCACAAGCCATCTCCAGCGGAGCAGGCCAGAGGTCCTCTGCTAACCCCCGGCTGTCCTATAGTCTCTGGGGGGAGGGGGCGCTTGCCTCCCCTCCCCTCCCTGCATGCTTTTTCCTACCAGGCTCCCAGCCCCCAAGGGGAACTGCCTTCCTCTGTCCTCACCTCAGGGGACCTGAGAGTGGTGCTCCTCATCCTTGATCGTTCTTCCCCCCTTCCCTTTCCCCACCATGGCTCTCAGGGGGGCAGCCCATAGAGGAGGGACCGTGGCTGCTTGGGAGAGGGCAGAGTGGCAGGAGGGATGGGCCTGGGTGGACCACGACCCACAAGCAGGTGAGGGCCGGAGGAGCCAGGCTGGATCCCGTGGTGGAAGGGAAGGTTGGTGGTTCTGGCTGAGAGCTAGCTATAGTCTGGATCAGGAGGGAGGAGACCCCCACTCCAGCCATCAGAGAGGCCAACGTCCGAAAAGAAAGGAGGAGGAAAGCCGGGCCTCGTCGTTCAGTGGTTGAGCGTTGACCTATGAACCAGGAGGCCATGGCTCGATTCCCCGTCAGGGCATATGCCCGGGTTGTGGGCTCCATCCCCAGAAGGGTGCATGCAGGAGGCAGCCGCTCAATGATTCTCTGTCATCATTGATGTTTCGATCTCTCTCTCCCTCTCCCTTCCTCTCTGAAATCAATAAAAAATATATTTAAAAAAAAACACAAAGAAAGCGGGAGGAAGGCAGATGGAGGAGCAGAGGGCGAGTTGGCAGGTTGAGGTTAAGGGGTCACAGGGAGCCTCTCCCAGCCAGATGTGCACGCAGCCTCCTTATCGCGCTTCCTGGAGGACAGGCTGCGGGGCAGGCAGGCGTTGTGTCAGGGTGGACGGGGCCCGGGGCACGTGGTCTGGCTTCTCTTAGTCTGGGCCTGTCTGGCTGAGAGGAGCCGGGACAGGGTGGTGGCTGGGCCCAGGACAAGGGTGTGCTCTGGGCAGAGGGCTGGGCTCTGCAGGGGTGGGGTTCTCTCATGAAGGAGGTTGGGGTTGGAGCTCTGACCCCCTTTGGCAGTACGTGGGCTGGAAAGAAGTGCAGACATGTTCTCTCGAGTTGGCAGGGGGTGTTCCTTGGTCGTTTAAGGGGGACCAGGCGTTGGACTGACTCAGCAGCTTCAGGCTGGGGCTCTGGAGAAGGAAACAGTTGCAAAGTTGGGGCTTGGATGGTTCATCCTGATCTTTTTAGGCTCCTTGTACTGTTATCCTTGCCTTCCCTCCCGTCCCAGGACATAACTAGGGCACGTCCAGGACTCCAGAGTTCCTCGTCCGGGGCCTCCCCCGGGCTCTGCCCAGCTGGCTGTTGCGTAACCGCTGTCCCGAAGCCTTATCCTACTGCAAACATTCTGCCTGGTGATCAGACTGTGCACTAGCACTCCCTGGTCACTGGAAGGGCCAGATGGAAAGTGGGGGGTGTGCGAGAGCAGGGAACCTGTCGCAATCATGTTGTCATGGCTACACAACTCTGTTTAGCCGTCTCCCCATGGTCCTAGCCCACAGGGACTAAAATAAGTTTCACCTGCAGCTCACAAAGCAGGCAGCCCCTTCCTCCCAAGGTCAGCTGTCTGGCTAGTGTGTGTGTGTGTGTGTGTGTGTGTGTGTGTGTGGTGTGTTGAGGGACAGAGGGGCCACAGAGAGGATGAATAGAAAATGCTCACCCCTCTCCCCTTCTTCTCCCACCCAGTCCCAATCCTGTACCTCGTTAGCCCGGTGACTCTCAGACTTCAGCGTGCGTCAGAACCACGTTGAGAGATAGTTAAAATGCACATTCCTGGGCCCCGTCACCTGAGAGCCGGGGGTGCACTTGAGAATTTGCATTTCTCGCAAGTTCCTGCTGCTGGAGCAGAAACCACGCGTGGAGCAGCCCTGCTCTGGGTTTTACTCCATCCCAGCCGGGAAATGCACCCACTCTGGTTTGCTCAGTGTGTGCTGGACGGTGTGCCCAAGCCCAGCGCTTTGGAGGAGAGAGGGGACGGTGCGGGCAGGCCCTCACTCACCTCTTCTGTGTTCTGTGGCCTCCTCACAGGAAGCAGGAGCTGGCCAACAGCTCGGATGTGCCCCTGCCAGACCGGTCGCTGTCCCCTCCTCTCACGGCACCTCCCACCATGAAGGTAAGAGGCTCAGAGCTGGTAAGTGGGGAGGGGTGGGGAGGGGGTGCCGCTCAAGGCTCTGCTTTGTTTCGGCACCGGCCCAGCTGCGCCTGCCCAGTGAAGGCACGGGTGCCCAGCCTCCTCTGGAAGCCGCGTTCACCTGAGCTCAGCAGCGCGGGAGGGAAGTGTGACTGAGACTCAGGGGTGTTAGGGTGAGGAAATAGACTGGGCTGATGGGGTTGGCAGGATGCTTGGTAATTAGTGAGAGGCCTTGTGGAGCTGTGGGGTTCCGGAACAAGGGTCCCAGGCAAGAGGAAGCGGAGCAGGTTTAGCATGTAGCTGCAGGCTAGTGCCTTAGGGGCCACTGCCCAGAAGGGCTGCCAGGGCCTGGGGATGGGAAAGGAGGGTCCCATGGGCTGGGACCCTCCTGGTTCTTTTTAAGACGTTTTTAGATATGGTTTTTAAATTGATTTCAGAGAGGAAGGGAGATGAAGAGAGAGATAGAAACATCAATGATGAGAATCATTGATCGGCTGCCTCCTGCCCGCAACCTGTGACCTGTTGGTTCATGGGTCAATGCTCAACCATTAAGCCACACACTGGTCGGGCATCTCCTGGTTATTGAATGGAACTTGCATGCCGGTCTGCCTGCTTCCGACTGGCCTTCTTAGGCTGGCCCTGTCACCCCAGTGCCTGTAGGAGAGTTGACTTAAGGTTCTGGGTAATTCTTTTCCTGTTACCATTTTATTCACAGGTCTCTCTCCTGGGAAACCACATCCCAGGCCCCCATGCCCAGGCCCATCTCATTCCTGGAAAGGAGCTGAGGGGCCATCACCCTCCCCCCACTATGCCCCTCCCTCTTTACCCTAGTCCCCCTTGGTGGCATGGCCACACACACCTGATGTGGCCTTCAGGGAAGACTTTGGCTCAGGCACTATCCCTGCCCAGGCAGCAATGCACCTCCCTCCCTTGCATTTTGCCAGGTGAGGGCTGGCTTTGAAGAAGTCACCCGCCGCCTGAATCAGCTGAGGGGACATGTAGGCCAGCCTTGTCTCTGTCCTGGAGCTCTGCTGTGAGGTGACTCACAGGGAAACAGTTAGGGCCCTTCTCTTCCCTGTTCTGGAACTTGTAGTCTAGCTAGGGAGACAAGAGTTGAAAAAAGAATTTTAAGAACGAAGGATGGACAGTTTGGTGTGATGATAATTAGGGCTGTTCTCTGTTGTACCCCCTCTTCCCTGAAGTAATCGTCGAGGATTGAGAAAGGTATGTTGAGATGGTTTGGACATGTAGAGAGGATGAGTGAAAGGAGATAGATGAAACAAGTGTACAAGACGAGTGTGGATGGGAGAGTTGGAAGGGGTCGACCTCAGCGAACGTACCTCAATCAGATTGAGGACGTTTTTAGCAAAGGCCAGCTTAGGAGTACCCCAATTAAGTTAATAACAATGATGTTTAAGCTGAACCCTGAGAGTTGAGCAGGAGTCAACTGAGGGTGGAGGAGGGTGTCCTAGACACTCACTACTCGAAGAGAGGCCAGGAGACCACAAACACCTGCATTATTTGGGAGCTCCGTAGAAGTGCAGGATCTCAGGCCTCCCTCCAGACCACTGAATCAGAATCTGCATTTTAGCACCATCCCCATTCACATGTACTTTCCACTCCAGAAGCACTGCTGTGGCCCCAAATGCTCTGGGGCAGGAGAGCCATGGCTTCTCCAACCAGGAGACCAGCATGGCCAGAGCATCCACCATTAGGGACGGAGAGTCAGACCCTTGGAAGTTCTGCTGAAGATATTGGGCTTCATCCTGCGAAGGGCAATGAAATCACTGAAGGTTTTAGCCAGAGGTGTAGATGATGGGAAAAATGACTGTGGTTGTTGTGTGGAGAGTGCGTGGGAAGAGCAGAGTGGAAAGTGGGAGATGAGTCGGGAGGCTTCTGCAGGAGTCCAGTGAGGAGAGTATGGTGACTTGACTCTGAAGGCCCTTGAGGTTATTTGGAAACAGTCAGGTCTCAGATTTCCTACGAGGTAGACTGATGAGCTAGGAGGATCTGGGAGAGGTGGGATCAACTGGATAAATGGTTACAGCCCTTCTCTGAGATGGAGTGATCCGGAAGGGAGGGCGAGGCCTTGACTTCTAAGTGCTGAGTGGGACATGCTTGAGACACGAATGGGGATGCCAGTGAGCAGCTGGGTATTTGGGGGCCAGGTTTAGAAGGAGGGTCTGGACTGGAGGTAAAAATCTGGTCATTTTCATAGAGATGGGATTGAAGCTTGGGGTGTAGGGGTGGTGGGGCGGTGAACTCTCCAGGGAGAGGATGGAGTAAGAAGATTCCTGGGATAGCACCTGGAGGGACTCTGGTGTGGAGGAGGCTGGACACATGTTGGGAGGAGCATTCACAAAGGAGGGGCGGGTGGCGGCTGTGTCAGCTGCTCGGAGAGGCCAAGTACGATGCGCAGTGCACAGTGGCCTTTGGGCTTAGTGCCCAGGTTGCTGCTGCTGATGTAACTGAGAACAGTTGTGGGGAGGGAGGAGGGGTGGACACCAGACTGGGCGTGTGAGGAGTGAGTGGAGATGGTGCGGGACTCGGAGGTGTAGACAACGCTTGTGAGATGGGAGACTGGAGTGTGTGGAAATGCTGAAGGAGGGAGCAGGGTGTATGGAGATACAGGAGAGAGGGGCACTGATGGAGAACTTGGAGCACAGGGAAGAAATTATTAATATTGATTCATTAAAAAATTATTTATGAACATCCGCTGGGTGCCGGACCCTATTTTGCTCTGGCCAGCACAGGATCTGGCCAGCTGTCGGGGTGAGGCTGGCCTGTGTGAGACCCCAGGCAGCCTCAGAACAGAGCAGCCACCTGCAGGGAAATCTTAGTGACCCACTGTCAGAAGGCAGCCCTAACCCTGGGCGCTCTGTCCTTCTCCTCTTTGAACTCAGCTCAGGAATTTCCCAGCCTGTGACTTGACTATCCAAAGCCCCAACACCAAGGTCAAGGCTGGGAACGCAGAAAGATTCGATGGGCTGCCCTGGGGACTCACAATTGGTTAGGACCCTTCTGTGGTTGGCATTGGGAGTTCAGTGTGTGGTATACCTGGACTTAGGGGCCTCTCTGTGATTGTCATTTGGGCTTATTCTGTATCTAAGCCAGCCGTGGGCAAACTACGGCCCGCGGGCCGGATCTGGCCCGTTTGAAATGAATAAAACTAAAAAAAAAAAAAAAAAGACCGTATCCTTTTATGTAATGATGTTTACTTTGAATTTATATTAGTTCACACAAACACTCCATCCATGCTTTTGTTCCGGCCCTCCGGTCCAGTTTAAGAACCCACTGTGGCCCTCGAGTCAAAAAGTTTGCCCACCCCTGGTCTAAGCTGTAATTAGATGCCTGTCCAATATGTTTTTATTGATTTTAGAGAGAAAGAAAGGGAGAGCATGAGATAATAGATAGATAGAGAAACATTGATGTGTGAGAGAAGCATTGATTAGTTGCCTCCAACGCTTGCCCCGACCAGGGATCGAACCTGAAACCTAGGTATGTGCTCTGACCGGGAATTAAGCCCCAAACCTTTTGGTGTACAGGATGACACGCCAGCTGAGCCACACTGGCCAGGGCAGGACATTTTTCTCTTTGTGCAAAGCTAACTGATCCACCTGGGACTTAAAACCACCACCCTCATTTACCTCACCAGCCTGCTCACCAGCGAGGGAGTGTCCCTTGTGTGACTGCACTTGTCTGTTGCTGGTCGTGCGAAGCTTCTCTCCATTGAGTTCCTTGAGGCACCAACTGTCCTGCTCTGCGGCCCCCCAGTCCTGGCCGGAAGGCTGGATGGCGGCTGTTTGTGATGTATTGACCGTAGGGATGTCCAGGTCAGAGGAGCCTCCACTTGATCTTCGATTTCGCTGGTTTTGCTTGAATCTTATATCCCAGCTGAGCCTCTGTGTCCAAGTGACACTTCTCTAAGTTAAGCTCATAGACATGGGCTCTTCAAGATGGACCAGGAGCCCCACCCTTCCCCATCAGCCTCACGTGGGATCACATGCGCAGACCCGGGTTCCCACCAGCCCTGAGGGCAGATCAGGCCTCTGACCTCCCGGTTGTTATTCACGATGGAGTCTGAGACACCCGAGGTGGAGGCTGGAACCTCTCCAGGTCTCTGGCCCTGGGGGTCTGGGCCGTAGGGGAAGGTCTCACCTGGTTTCCTTGGCAGTGCAGGTGGGGCAGGGGTGGCAGGCATACCCCTTTGGTATTGATTAGCTTGGGAGCCGCAGAGTGTCAGGGATGGACGGTCCATTTCTTTTATAGATAAACTGGATAGAAAATGACTCACCTAAGGTCCCCCTGAGGATACTTGTGTTCCTACGGCAGCCAGCAGATTTAGTTAAACTCAAAGCCCCAAACTATCTTTGGTAAAGTGCTCTTTTCATCCCACCCCCACATGCAGGGACAGCCCTTCTTGTAGCTGCTTCTTCGGTTGGGGAGGGGCTGCTGGAGGAGCAGCTGGCCTCCTGCCTGAGAAGGCCCTCCCTCCCCCAGGCCACTGCCCCCCACTGCCATGCCTGCTGCAACTGGTCCCACTCCTCCTGCCCCACCTCTTCGCCGTTTGTGTTTTTCAAGGGGATTTTTTTTTCTCATGTGAAACTGAGAAAAAGCCACCAAAGAGATGCCAAGCAGATGGGCTGAACGAGGGCCCAGTTCCCAGCCAGAACTCACGCTGTGGCTGGCAGAGGGTGGGCTGGGAGAGGGGTTGGGGCTCTCTCCCTGGGGATACTGTGGATCGTTTCCAGGCCCACATTTTTAGTGATCTGGTTTTCATGCAAAAAATACCAGACCAACAGGCATTTAGGGAGGGCTGGCTTTGTGTGCCCAGCATTGCGCCGGGTCCCGGGGGTCACACCGAGGCCGCAGCCCTCACCCCTCAAAGAACCTGCTGTCTACCGGGGCCCTTAACTGAGCAGAAGAAACCATATGGCTCAGCATGTGACAAGCTCAAGTGTGTCATGCGGCTTCTCAGTGGGGCGGAGAGGGGCGAGGACAGCTTCACGGGGAGGCCGTGGGGGAGCGGGAAGCACAGGGGGTCGGGCTAACCCGCCTGGGACTGACCTCACACAGCAACCGTCCAGGGTTCACGAAGTGAAGGGAATGGGGCTGACCCTCCAGGTCACCTTCCAGCTCACAGTGCAGTGTGTTTTGTTGAGGGTGACAATGCTGGGACTTGATGTGACCTCGATCAGAACCATCACACTGGCCTCTGGAGCCCCACGAGGCCCGGGCTGGCCAGGTCAGGTGGGGGGTGACCCTTGCTCCGTCTTCTCCATCTCTCTGTGTGCAGGTCTGAGCGTGGCCCTGCTCAGACCTCCTCCATTTCTCTGTGCAAACCTGAGGGCGGCCCCTACTCAGACCTTCTCCCTCCCAGCAGAGGAGGAGGAGGCCTGGTGTTCCTTCCGTGGGGATGACCAGAAAGTCATGTTCCTGCTTTGCTTCCTTGGCACTTTGCTCTTCACTCACAAATACCTCCGACACCCTCAGAGGTGGGTCAGGCAGGTGGTAAGTCTCCAGGCGCTAGGGAGAATGCGGATATCAGAGGAGCCTCTTGTTCCCAGCTGTCTGGTCTCCTCCTGCCACCCTTCTAGGCTCACCAGTGCCCACCAGCCAGTCTCTCTCCTTGGGCCTGGCCAGGGTTTCCTTTCCAGCTTGTAGCGCAACCTCGGGCCCCTGGTGTTCCCCTCCGCTCTGGGAAGAGTTGAGTGAGGGGTGTCAGCCCCTCTCAGATCTACCAAGTCTGTGTGACAGGAGGAGGCATCTGTGGGACGGATGTTGGGAACCTCCTGGGCGGGGGCAGGAAAGGCTCAAGGACACCAGCAGGGAGGTTTGGTTTTTCCTTTCCCGGAGAAAGCCCTGGAAGGGGACAGGAGAGGGCAAATATCTGTTCCCCTCAGCACCACCGCTGCGGGAGGGTTAGCTGGCTCTCTTGTTGATGCTCTGCGGGCCCTGGGAGAGCCGTCTCCGGTCTCCACACAGACCCACGTCTGTCGCCCATCCAAAGGCCATTTCAGGAGCCACTTACAGGAGTGTTTTGATTTCATAGAGGCCGGCGGACAGCGGAGCCCAAGGGCAGTGCAGACGTGAGGAAGGGCTCACCTGGCCTGCACCTGCGGGGCTGCCCCTTGGCAGCATCAAGACCCCGGAGATCCCTGTGTGTGCACCACCTGCATGGCTCCACCCCTCATGTGTGCACAGCTGCACATGTGCATATTGTCCCTGATTTTGTTTGTGTGTTAAGGTCAACTAGCTTACACTTCTTGAAAATCTGGCTACACTTTAGCTGTAGCCAGATTTTAAAAAGTTGACATACATTGAAATGCATAAATCTTTTAAAAAAAAATATTTTATTGATTCTTTACAGAGAGGAAGGAAGGGAGAGGGTTAGAGAGTTAGAAACATTGATGAGAGAGAAACACTGATCAATTGCCTCCTGCACCCTCCTCCCCCCACTAGAGATGTGCCCGTAACCAAGGTGCATGTCCTTGACCGGGATCGAAACTGGGACCCTTCAGTCCACAGGCTTGACGCTCTATCCACTGAGCCAAACCAGCTAGGGCTGTATGCTTTTATTAAAGGGCACACCCATGCTACTCACACTCTGATTTAACTCAGATCTAGGACATATCTGCCACCCCAGAAAGTTCCTCATGTCTCTTCACAGCCAGTCCCTCCCACCCATTACCTCCCAAGCAACTAGTGTTCTGGTTTTTCCCCCTGTGAATTGGTTTTGCCTGTTCTGGAACTCAATGTCAAAGGAACCATGTAGCGTGTACTCCTTGTGTTCAGCTCAGCACCATTTCTGTGAGAGTCGCCCGTGCTGCTGAGCGTGTCAGCAGTGTGTTCCTTTGTCCGAACACACCACAGGCTGCTTATTCTCCTGTTGAGGGACACTCGGTTGTTTTCAGCCTTTGGCTATAATGCACAGCCAAAACTATGAACATTCTGGTATAGGTTTTATTGTTTTGTTTTGGGCATGTGTTTTCATTTCTCTTAGGTAAGTACCGAAAGTGAAATGGCTGGGTCAAACGCTGGGCGAATGTTTAACTATATGAAACCAAATGTTGTGTCAGATGGTGGTACTATTTTATATTCCTACTGCTCCACATCCTCGCCAACATTTGCCATTGTCAAGTTATTTAATTTTAGCCACTGGAGTGCGTGTGTAGGAGTATTTCACTGTGGTTTTAATTTGCATTTTGCTAATATTGTTAAACACTTCTTCGTATGCTTGTTGACCATTCTTAGAGTTCCTTTTGCCCCTCATCCTCCTTGGAAATTGGGTGTTTGTCTTCTTGTAGGCATTCTTTACCTATTCTGGATACAAGTTCATTTATTTTTTTTAACAGTGTCTTTGATGAGCAGAAGTTTTAATTTTGATGATGTCTAACTCGTGTTTTTATTTTATTTTATGGCTGTAGCTTTCTGTTTCCTAAGAAATCTTTGCTTAGTCCATATCACAAATATTATCATGTTTTCTTCTAGAAGCCTTATAAGTTTAGCTATAGGTCTAAGATCCATGTCAATTTAATTTAAGTGTGTACAGCCCAGTGTAGGGGTCTAGGTCTATTTAGTCCCAGGGGGACACCCAGTTGTTGAAAAGACGTTGAGTTGCTTTGGTATCTTAGTCAAAAACCCATTGGCTGTATGTATCCAAGTGCACCCATGCGTCTGTGTAGCTGTCTCTATAAGCCGTGGTGTTTCTCCAGATTAGGGATGGCAAATAGGTGACACTTGTGCTGTCACTCTCCCTTCTGCCCCTGATGTTAGTAATTGATCACGGCACTCTTTC
>NW_006294069.1:4313566-4324566 GCF_000327345.1 Myotis davidii
GGGTCAGATGCCTCTCCCCTCCCACAGAGCACTGCAGGCAGCGTGGCCAGCCCCGCGGCGCTGACATTTGAGATGAATTACTTCTGGCAACTCTGATTGAAATTGTCAGAAGAGGGTGAGTGATTTGCTCAAGATTCCAGAGCTGGTGATGCAGAGCCAGGATCTGGAGTCAGGTCTGTCTGTGTGGCTCCGAAGCCTGTGCTGTCCTATTCGCCACTCCAGACCACTCTGCACGAATCACCTGAGCGTGTTACTTACCGCCTCCCCCCCCCACCTCCACGTTCTTCACCTGTGGGATGGGGACAGTGGTCACTGGAGGAGTAGGTGTGAGGAGGAGTGAGGGATCCAGGAAGTAGCTAGTGGAGTGACTGCATGTAGTAGGTGCTCAATAAGTCATTATGATCATTATGATAAGTATGATGGTGGTGATGTGATGTGGTTCTTGCCCCCGAGAAACAGGGCTTCTCTCTAGGGAACTGAGTCCCTTGACTGCTTCCATGTAGCCTTGGGCCCCTGGCCTTTGGAGCTGGAGGCCCCACAGGGGAGCCTTGCTTCCTAGAAATTGCTAATAAAGCCCAAGCCCAGGCCTAGGCATCTGGCCATCAGGTCCTTATGCCTTCTCTCCTTTGCGTTGGGGAACAGGCCAGCTGGGCTTCCAGAATGCTCTCTCTGGGAACCCTCTTCCCCTCTCCTTTATCCTCCAGCCTGCCACCCTTTCCTTCTGACAGGCCACATGGAGGCCAATCCAGTCTCTTTGACCTGGATCCAATCCCTTCAAGGTCCTTCTCAACGTCGAGTAGTTAAGAACACAGCTTCTGGAGCCAGTCTGCCTGGGCAGAAGGCTTTGTCACTTTCTGGCTGCGTAAGTGCTCTCTGCCTCAGTTTCCTCCTTTGTAGAATAGAAATGTAAGAGAACCTACCTCCCCTGGTTGCAATGGGGACTAATTGAAATGATGCAAGTTTATCACTTCGAACAGAGGCATGTGGCAGGTGCGGCAGAAACGTTAGTCATCGCTCCCCCAGAGAACAGCAGTGCTTACAGGGAAAGTCTGGAAGGAAGTACACCGGTTTTTCCTCTGTGAAGGTAGTTTTTCCCCAGGACTCCTTGATTTTCTGCCCGGCTGGGGTCCTCGCGGCTGAAGGGTCTCTCCATGTCCAATGAACAGACATTGAAATTGCGTTTTGTGTGAGTGGCCGCACCTGAGCCCTGTGTGTTAGACCCCAAACTCTGCCTGAGAAACTGGGGTGACAGTGAGGGGGGGGATTGGCAAAAGGCTGGAAACCGAGGTCCTGAACCGCAAACTCGGACAGATCTGGGGAGGGCTCCTCAAGGGGGGAGCGTCCATCCCGTATCATGTTCTGGGTTCCTGCGGTGAGGCTGCCCTGAGCCAATCAGGCTCACAGTGCAGGCAGTCCCCGGGGGACAGAAACACCCTGCAAGGTCTGGACAGTTCAAGGGTATGGAGCGTCCCAAGGTTGGCCTTACACTGTGTTTCATTTTTTAAAAAAATTCTTATTTTTTAAAAAATATATTTTTGTTGAGTTCAGAGAGGAAGGAAGAGGGAGAGAGAGATAGAAACATCAATGATGAGAGAGAATCATCGATAGGCTGCCTCCTGCTCCCGCCTCGCCCCCCACTGGGGATTGAGCCTGCAAACCGGGCATGTCCCCTGACCTGGAAGTGAACCTCCTGGGCTAGACTGTGTTTTATGAACTGTTTGTCCCCATCACAGGTTTCCTTCCTCATTCCTTTGGCCTGCGGCTACTGTTGACACGAGCCTGTATTTCTAGACAGACACTGACCTTGTGCCCTGATAGAGCACTTGGCGTTCAGGGGGTCTCCTTGGGGCTGCTCCCCACGCTTCTCTGGCCCTAGTTATGCCCCCTGCCTTTGAAGCCTGACAGCTGTCCTCCCCTCACTCAGCCCCTGGTCTATGGCTTCCTGCTTGCTTTTCCTGATGGATTGTGGTGGGTCTGGGGCACAGGGGCCTGGCCCTGGCCCTGGGATTTAGTAACCAATTATGAGACATTGTGCAGTTCATTCATCTCAGTTTCTTCAGTTGTAGAACTGAGCCCACCCTATGAGGTCGCTTTGAGGATTACAGGAGGAAGCAGGTGGGCAAGGGCTCCGGAAAGCACCGGGCACGTACAGGTATGATGTATTGGTGGGAAATGGATGCTAGTGGTTATTCTCATGGGCTCTGAGCTCGTGGCATTGTTTCATTGGTTATCCCACGCTCCCGTTCCAGCTGCTGTCGCCTCTGCCTGGAACCCACTCAGGAGGGGTGTTCTGCCAGAAATCCCTCTTGACACTCCAGCCCAGTGTGTCTGATGCCTTGTGGGACAGTGGGTGGGGTTCCTGTGTTTGCGCCTGAAGGGATACTGAGCCCCAGTACGTACCTCCTGTTGTCCTTTTCCCCTCAGACCCCTGGCAGACTCCCTGCTCGGTGTGGAGATGGAGTTTCAGGCCTTGGGTGTGCATTTATTTCCTGGGGCTGCTGTAACAACTTAACACAAACTCGGTGGCCTAAGACAACAGGCATTTGTTCTCTCACAGTTCTGGAGGCCAGGAGTCCAAAATCAGGGTGTCGGCAGGGCCATGCTCCCTCCAAAGGCTCCAGAGGAGGAGGGTCCTTGCTTGCTTCTTCCAGCTTTTGGTGGCTCCAGGCATCCCTTTAGCCTGGGGTCGCCCCTCTCTCCTCCGTCCTCACACGGCCTCCTCTTCTCCCTGGCATCTCTGCTCTGTGGGTCTCTTACAAGGATTTAGGACCCATCTGGATCCACCTGGGTCTCGTCTCAAGATCCTTAACTTAATTATATCTGCAAAGACCCTTTTTCCAAATCAGGTCACATCCGAAGGTTCCTGGGCAGGGACATACATTTTTTTTGGGGGGGGGGTGCGGGGGTCACCATTTAACCCACTGTAGGGATCTGCTGTCCCCTTCAGGAGCTCCTAGGGAGCTTGGTGAGGCCCAGAAGCCTTGCCAGCACCCCCTGACCCTTGTGTGGTGGGGTGTCATGCAAGTGAGACCGCAGGGGTGTTGGATGGGGCAGGGCGCTGCAGGGGCAGGGCTGGGAGGATCTGGCCCAGGGCGGCCCTGGCTCACATCACAACGGGACAGGGCGTGTTTTTCCCATCCTTGCTGCCACAGGGCCTGGTGCAGAAGGGCCCACAGTTGGTGCATCCTAAACACGTGGTGGTCGGTGCTTAGTAAATGCTCATAGTAGGTGAGTTATGGATCCTCACCGATGGCTCCATGAGAATGTGGCATCGAACAAAAAGCCCAGTATTTTCTTAGAAAATGTTTATAAAACTTTTTAAAAAAATAAAATGGTATATTGCTTATTGTAAAAAATTCAAGCAATTGCAAAGCACAGAGAAAGTAAAAACACACACACCCTAATAATAATTCTACCACCCAGACATATTCATCCTTACCATTTGCTAAGCATCCAGACATCTTGGCATCTGACACATATACAGACATAAATAAATGGGATCGCACTGCTTGTGTTCCTTTGTAATAAAAATAGTTAAATTCAATTTTACTTGCATTTAACCAGGAAAGGAAAAAAACCTGGCAGCTCAGAAGGAATTGCCGAAGTTCAGCTAAATGTTTCCTCTCTGTAAGAGATGTTAATTCCTATAAGAGTCCGCTGAAGATGAGCTGAAAGATTAAAAAGAATACTGTTGAGGGTGGAAATGTTAAGTTTTTTTGTTTTTTTTTGGTTTTACTAAATTGTTTCAACCTGATACATAGTGGGCGGCTCCCTGATTTGAAATATGAGGCCCAGTGGCTTTGGAGGGGCGCTGGTGCAGTGTGCTCGGCCCCTCCGGCCCCTCCGAGGGCATGACTGCCGCTACTGAGACACACTGCTCTGCCCTCACCAGGAGGCTGGGCTGGTGGGCTCTGCACCTCCAGCCCCATGAACGGAACGTTCCAGAGCCCCGGCTCAATTAACGGGAGATGAAGCTGAGCGCTGCTGGGGGATCTGGGGGTGTGAATAGGTCTGTTAGCGAACGACAGGGGCCGAGCTGCTTTGCTTTGGCAGGAGGACCAAGCGTGTGTGAAATGTCAGATGTGAACGTGATGGCTGCTTGGCTCTAAGTGGGAAGCCGGAAGTGAGGGTGGTGGCGGCAAGGAGAGGGAAGAAGGGACAGAATAGAAGCAGGGAGGGGAAGAGGGAAGGAAGGGTTGCGAGGTGAGGTGGAGGAGCGGGGTGTGCCTCATCGAGGATCACTAGCTGGTGGGCCCTCTTTGTCCCCAGATGAGCTTGTTTGGCCAACAGTTCATTCCCATACTCTGGGGAAGGGCGAGTTCTCTCCAGCTCCTATGGTGCCTTCTACCCTTCCCGAGTCCTGCCGGTGTCATGGTTTAGGACCTTGGCCAGATGCCCTGCTGCTGTTTCTAGAGCTCTCCCGTCCCAGGGGCTGGCGGTGGTGGTGGCCGAGCTCAGAGGAGACCAGATTGGGTCTCACCCCAGAGATGCGGTGGGGGTCGGGATGACTGAGACCCCGACTGGGTTCCCTCCCGGCTCCTTGGCCTCACCCTCCCGTGGATGCATAGATGGGGCCCAAGACAACACCTGAGTGTCCCCTTGGGGTGGTTATTCCGTGGTTGGGAGGGCTGGGCTGTGGGAGGCAGGAGGCAGGGTCTGTGGGTTATTTCTCTTCATCTCCTCCCGCTGGTGATCCTTTATTGAACCGGGAAGGTATGATCTCTACTCTCGGAGGGTCTGATGGCTGCGAGAAGGCAGAGCCCCAGAGATCACACTGTGAGAGTGACCCAAGGTGGGACATGACCTCCCCGAGTGCTCCCGGGGTCCCTGCTGGGGTGTGGAGGCAGGGGTGGCCTGGGTAAGTGCGATAAAGCAGGAAACCGTGCATGATGCTCTTCCTATCACTTCCCCATGAAGGGTGGATCCTGGGGTCGGGTGCCCTGGAGTGAGTCTCTTAACCACCAGAAGAGTGAGGCAGGAAGCAGGTCAGGAACCATGGTCAGATTTGAGGAGCAGGAAGGTGGGACTTCAAAGCCTGGGAGGGTCCATAAGTGTTAGGGCTGGGCCTTGTCACCCGGAGAGCAGGGCTGAGCTGGGGATCCAGAGCCTGGGGGAACCTGAAGGCAGTGCTGGCAGTGGAGGTGGGAACTGGGAAGCCAGGCCTCCCAGATCCTCCGTCCAGCCTGAATCGTCATGGACGGGCAGTGTCCCGAGTCCTGTTGGTCTTTTACACCTGGAGGCAGCCCTTCTCCTCTCTGCACGAGTCCTGCACCCAGGGGAGGTCCGGAGTCCACACCTGGTCTCTTGAAGATTAGCAAAGCGCTTTAAGGCAGCTATCAAATGTCACAGTGAAGTTCACCCAGACTGAAGAGGTGCCACTGGGCATTTCAGCTTGGAGGGGCGGGGGAAGGCTACCCAGTCGGAGGCATGGAGCAGAGTGTCCGAGTGCCCTCCTCCTCACAAAGTCCTCTTGGACTTGCATCTGTTAGGAGGTCTATCTTAGTTTCTTTTTTTTTTAAATTGATTTTTTAAAAATTGATTTTTTTTTTTTTAGAGAGAGGAAGGGAGATGGAGAGACAGAAACATCAATGAGAGAGAAACATAATCATTGATCAGGAATTGCCTCCTGCACGCCCCCTGCTAGGAATCGAACCTGCAACCCTGGCATGTGCCCTTACAGGGACTCGAACAGGTGATCTCCAATGAACAGGACAGTGCCAAACCAACTGAGTCACGGACATGTGTCTATGAGTTCTCCCTCCTTTCTTCCCTCCCTCCCTCCCTCCCTTCCTTCCTTCCTTCCTCCCTTCCTTCCTTCCTTCCTGTTTTTTTGCTCAATCCCTCCACCTTCCCATTGCCCCTAAAATGGGGGGTTTCCCCCCAGCACATAGAAGGCCTTTCTCCTATGGTATTCCATGGTTCTGCCGCTGATTCTCTGGCTGCCTTATTTTCTTCCTTTGTGAACCCCTCACACTCTGTGATTCCAGAGGTCCTCCCCTGCCCATGGGGCTTACAGGGTAGGCATGTTGCACGTCCCTACGCTTTTCCACAGAGGAAAGAAGGCCACAGTCCACACTGTCAGTCTGGAGCTGAGGTCTGGCCTTGGTTTTGTCACCTTTAGTCAGCAACTTGCTGATTCCCATCCAGGTGGCAATATAACCCCTCACTGAGGAAAAAAAAGAGATGAGCTTCGCTCAGCCCTGTTTGGAAGTTGTCCAGTCTCTTCTGGAAAGGAGGTGCTATTGTCTGCCTCAATCACATGTTGTCATCTCCTCCCATCCAACCTGAGTCTTTCTTGCTGTGCTTTCAGCCTCCTGGCTCTCAGTTTGGCCGGCAGGAAAACGGCAAAGCTGCCCACCAGGTCAATAATGGCACCTAATGCCAGCGACCTGCTTCTGTCTCATCCTAGCAGTGCCACCACTTCCTCCCCAGTACCACCCTCTGCTTCTTTCCGTCAGCACGCAGGCTGTCGTGTGGGTCCAGGGTCATCTGGGTGTGAGGTGGGAGGGCCCGTGTTGGGGGGGAGGTGCTCTTCTACTGACACTGGTTGTGCTTGGATAACCCTCCCCAGGTGACCTGCCTGGCACAGAAAGTCCCCCTCCTGCTCCCTCAGGTCAGATAGCGTTGCCTGGCTACCAGGCAGCCAGCGAGGCTCTGGCAGGGAAAGTAAACAGGGACACATGTTTACAATTCAGTATTACCCGGTAGGCAAACACCCGGCAGGGCCTTCCAGCCCCCGATAATCTCTAATTCTCCTTGCTCCATTAGTGTGGGGGGCTCTGCACCCAGACCCAGATGGTCTCTTCTGGGAATTGGCTGTCAGCTGTTGTGAGGGACAGGGAGGGGGTGGGTGAGTTACAGCCTCAGCCCCATGGGGACTGTTACCACGGTCATCTGGGCAGGACTCCCGAGACACCCTGAGCCTGGCCTGCTCCCCTCGGCTGATGGGGCTTTGAGGGCACTGGGCTCGGGTGCAGCTCAGATTTAGCCTTGGACTGCAGAGACGCTGGGGAAGATGCGCACTGCCCGGGGCACCGGCACAGGGGCGGCGCGGGGCTGAAATTGGCCACCCACTGGCCAACAGAGTGTCCTGGGAGGGCCTGCATCTGGCCAGTGGGAAGGACACCTTTTTCCAGTTGGTTACCTGAGGGGTGCCCTTTGCGAAC
This sequence comes from Myotis davidii, assembly GCF_000327345.1. NCBI lineage: Eukaryota > Metazoa > Chordata > Mammalia > Chiroptera > Vespertilionidae > Myotis > Myotis davidii. The sequence continues at coordinate 4,320,733 of NW_006294069.1, forward strand.
TCACACAAAGGCACTTTGTAGGCTCGCCTCGGTTCTGCTGAAGGGAAACTCATGAAGTTGGCTGAGTTCCGAAGACCACACGTGGGATGTTGAGTGTCATGGCTTGGCCCACTGCCTCCTGAGAGTAAGGGTCCAGCAGATGCGGGAGAGCGCTCCATATGGGGCGGGAAAGCAGGCTAGCCTCCTCTTAGCTGAAGGTGCACAAGTGGCTGCCTCGGGTAGCGCCCAGCACTCGGTGGTGGAGGTCACGGGGTGGAGGTCATGGGGTGGGGTCCCGGGAAGGTCACTCCTGTCCGGGATCCTGTGACAGTGATGCGTGGTGTGCAGCCAGTGAGGTTGACTGTCTCCCTGCATGTGCTTCGTGCTCACTTCCCTTCTCCCCGATCCTGTAGCCTCCCTCCGTCTTCCCAAATCTCCTCACTCAAAGGCCCAGCTAGGATGCCACCTCCCCCATGAAGCCCTCCCTAAGCTCCTCTAGCAAAAATGAAAGGGGAGAGGCCAGACTGGAGGCTGTTGCTCTAGTCTGGACAAACGGTGCAGGGGACTTGGACCTGGCAGGTTGGCAGTGGAGATGGACAGAAATGGATGGATTCAGGTTGTCCAGAGGAAGCCAAGACAGCAGGTGTACCTATGGATTGGGCACGGGAAGTGAGGGGAAGGGAGGAATCTAGATGTCTAGCCATCCCAGATGGGACTTGAACAGTGGATGGGTTTTGATCCCATTTTCCTGAGATGGAGAAGCCTGGAAAGGTTTGGGGAGGAAGTTCAGGGGTTCTATTTTAGATGCACCGAGTTGGAGAAACTCATGAGATGGTGAAGGGGAAAATCAAACACGCATCTGGAGATGCTGAGGTGGAGGTCCAAGGAGAGGTCAAGGTTGGAGATACGCATGTGGGGGAATCACAGAAGTGGTTTTAAATCCGGAGGGTTGGGTGGGTAGCATGGGAGGACAGCGGAGACAGGGACGGGAGGAGGGGGAGTCTAAGGGGCTGAAGGAAGACCAGGAGAGCAGGGCTGCTGTGGAACCCAGAGGAGGAGACGCTGCAGGAAGGAGGTGTGGTGCTGAAAGTTTTCCTTGGGTTTGGCAACGTGGAGGTCATTGGTGACTTTGACAAGAGCATTTCAGGGGAGCCGTGGGGCCAGGTGGGTCGGCTGGTGGAGGCAGGAAGACTGGCGCTCAGTATGTGCAGAATCCCACAGAGCTGACCGGAGTGGCCACGTGCAGGAAGACTGACACTCCATCCTCTCCCTGTGGAGGTGGGGTCGCCGTATGCAAGGTGAAGCTCTCCTGGTGGCTAGGACCCCAGGACTGCCTGCCGCTGGCTCCTTGCACAGTCCGGACACGCTGTTTCCCAGGGCAGAACAGACCCAGGCTGCCTGACGGTTCTAGGAGAGGATGGCTGTGAGGGTGAGTGCCCAGCCTCATAGGTTCAGCCAAAATCAGGATGCGCATTCCCGCTCCAGGAGACATGTCCTGCCCTTTAGGCCCGAGAGAGCAGGGTTATGATTTCACTTCCTGGTGGTCCTTCCTGGCTGGCCACTCCCAGGCTCCAGGCTACCCTTCCCTGTGGATAGCCGTGTGGCCAATTTAGTGAAGATAGGGCTGTACCCTGGGGTCCGGGCATATCACCTGCTCTCGGGCGGCTCAGAGCCCTGGCAGTGTGTCTGGGCTGTAAGGAGCCAGGGCTCTCTTTAGATAGGTCTGCTTTGCGGTCATCTGTCCACATTGCAGAGGATGGCACAGCGCCCAGCTGTGAGTCTGCACTTGTGTGGCTCAGCAGGCCCCCTGGTGGCTGACACCATCAATACTAGATGATCGGCTGGGGGGAACTAGGAGAGGCCACAAGCCCACCAGCTGCTGGCTAAGTCAGACTCAGGGGGTCAGGTTGCCAGGAGCTGGGGGCCCCACCACTGTGTCCACAGCTAACCTCACCACTCAGGTGCCCCTGGAGACCTCCTCAGGGGAGACCAGGCCTATGTGGGGGCTGTGCAGCCTTCTGGGTCAGAATGAGCGCTTCTGCTGCTGGGCCGCACACTCCCAGCACAGCAGGCGCATCTGCGGGCCGGTCCTGCCCAGATTCAGTCCTGGGAGGTGGCACCGGCCTCTGAGCCCGGCGCCAGCACTGCTTCCAACACACTCACGGGAGGCATGGAGCTCTTTTGGTGGAAAAGGAAGTGGAAGGTGGGAAAGAGGCTGAGGTTTCTAACTTTGTTTTTCTTGCCTCGATTTGCCTCCTTTGCCTCTTTTGAGGAGGGGACCATTGGGCAGGCACATTGCAAGCGGCAACAGGTGATTAGTATTTACTATAGTAGGAGGGGTGTGCCACTGGGTCTTGGGGGCCCATAAACCTCCCTGAAGCCTAGGTATGTGTGTGTGGGGGGTGAATGTGAATGTTGGGGAGCTCTCCATTGTACCACCCGTGTGTTTGGATGTTGCCCTGGGGGTGGGGGCTGCAGGATGCTGCGTTGGCGTGAATGCATTTGCAGCCAAATGCATCCTGCAGCCCGAACAGCTGGGCCTGGGATGGGCAGCCCACAGGCCCTCCCCCAAACCTTGTCAGATCTGCATTTGCCCCAGCACCCCATTCATCAGCCCCCGCTGGCAAAAGGGGGCAGGGCAGTCGTGGTATTTGACACATGGTTTATGGGGAAGAAAGCTGTACAGCATCAACATCCCCACGTGGCTGTATGTGTATAATTAGGCTGTTGGAGCTTGGGGAGTGACTGTTAGAATCACTCGGGACCAAAGCATTTATTTAGGTAATCATTAACTAGAAGATCGGGAAGGCAGAGAACATACAATTTGCAGTTGTCCCCTTCCCCCAGGTTAGCCTGAAGTGAACCGCCCCGACAATCTCCCTCCTGCCCTCTCCCTCGGGGGAGGAGAAGCCTGGGGTCTTTTAGGGGCTGCCAGAGCCCAGGTGGGATGGCACCTCTCAGGGCCCCTGGTAACCCCCAAAGTTACCAATTTCCCAGGACTTCCTTTTCCCTTTGCTCAGCCAAGCCCCGTGGCACAAAAGCACACATTGATTGACTGACTCAGTTCCCAGTCCAGCGCCTCTGATGAGCTGATTGTAACAGTCAGTCTCTGCATTAAGCGAGCGACTGGCTCCAGCGAACTCCCAGTTATCTGCTGTCCGGGGTGGAAGGGTGTTAACAGGCAGAGCCCAGGTAATTGAAACTCTGGCTTAAAGAATCTCCAAACCTTGCTTTTGCCACTGACTGACAGCGTGGTGTGGGCTTGGGGGTCAGAGCTGTTTTCCTGCCTCACCTTGGAGCAGAGGTCGCGCAGCATCTCCTAGGCAGGAGGGTGCTGGCGTCGCCAAGCGCTGGGCAGTCAATGGCCTGCGGCTGCCCATAGGCACCCAGTGGTCCCTCTGGGGTGACAGCTCAGCCTCCATGGAGGGGCAGGGAGAACGGCCACCTGCAGACCCTGTAATGAGTGTGGAAACTGAGGCACAGAGGTAGGAGAGGCCCATCAGGAAGGTGGGTTGGTATGTGGTATATGCCTGGGTATGTGGCGCCTCCTGCTTTAGAAATGGTGTGAGTGCGCGTCCTCTCACTCACCGAGTTTCCCCAGCAGCCCCGGAGTGAGCTGGGTGGTGAGCATGGCGTGAATCGTTATGTCGGAGATGAGTGAACTGAGAGCTCCGCTCACAGCCGAGTGACCGGCAGGATGAGGACAGCCTCTGGAGTGGCAGCTGGCTGGTTCCTGGTTCCTGCGAGGACGCTCGACTCTGCCGGGAGGGCAGTGGTTCTCCTGTGGGCAGGGGGAGCTGGTGGTAGGACTGCTGGGCAGGGGGACTGCTGCTGAGATAAAGGACCTGAGCCAGG
>NW_006294069.1:4324703-4325038 GCF_000327345.1 Myotis davidii
TGTGATGGGTTCTCTCCGAAGGAGCTCCCTCAGCCTCTCTTCTCTCCCAGGCACAAGTCAAAGCCAGGGCACGGGGAGGAGGCTAATAGGTACCAGGTCCACAGAGCCTGTTCCTGCAACCGACTGGGTGGAGGGAGAGGTGCAGAGGTGGTGGCCGGGCTCAGAGGCTTCTGCTGCCCCCGCTGCAAACCCAGAGCCTGGGCTGCTGGGCCGGGCTGCACTGTCCACTGCGGGAGCCAGCAGGGAAGTGGGCAGGACTGAGCGGAGGAGAGCGGGCGAGGGGAAGGCGGTGATGTGAGAGGGGAGGTTGGACAGCGGCCTGGTCTGTGCAGGAA
>NW_006294069.1:4325141-4327106 GCF_000327345.1 Myotis davidii
GCGCCAGTTAGGAGAGAGGACAGCCATGGAGCACGTAACCGCGCGCTTTGGGACAGGAGCCTCATAGGGAAGCCGAGGTTTTCTGGAGGCTGACACTGCCGTGTGCTTCTGTCCTCGGGCTGCTGTACCTTCTGTTCCTCAGGAGAGGCACAAGCAGGGGGCCTGCGCTTCTTGCCTGGGCCCAAGTGTGGCCACTGGTGAGACCAAAGCCAGATTGACCCCTCCTCACGCTCCTGCCTCTGAGCCTTTGTCCAGCTGCTGCCTCCCCTGAGCCTGACCCTCCAGGTCAGCCTGTTGCAGGCCTGTAGGTTTGCTTCAAATATCCTGGTGAGATGCACAGAGCTGTCTTTAGAGTCCCCTGCTGTGAGAGTCAGACCTAAGGCCCAGCCCATTTGTTGGGAAGACTGGACGTTTTTAGGCCACAGGCGGGAACAGAACTAGGAGCTCTGCCCAATGGGTCCCTGAAGCTCGGCTTAGGGAGCCCCCAAGGTGTAGATACCGCAGTTCCTTAACCAGTGCTGGGCCAGGGACACGTTCCTGTTCCAAGGTAGGGGCAACTTGGGAGCAGGCTGTTTCCTAGAAAATGGGGCTGGATTGCCCCAGGGCAGCCACGTTCTCACAGCACCCCCTGCAAACACCACGGGGCTCCCGGCCGCACTCCTAACCGCGGATGGTGTCCACTGTCCACTGTCCACCTTCACCCGGTTTGTGCTTTAGGCTGATGCAGTGCTTTACAGTTCACAAAACACTTCCTGGAACTCTTCTGCTTCTCACGGCCACCCTGGAAGAGAAGTATTTCGCCCGCTTTATAGATGAGAATACCGAGTCTTAGATACATGCACCGCTCCCCTGAGCCGGCGGGTAAGACGCAGACGGGAGGCTTGTGCTCCCAAGTTCGGCGTTCTTTCTGTTCCTCCAAGAAATAATTACCGAGTACAGATAATTACTGAGTGTCTACTGCTGTTTCTCCTCCTCTCATGTAACATCCCTGAAGTTGAGTTTCGTTTCACTAGTAATAGCAGCCATAGCCTGCGATTGGCGGTGTTTTTGCTTTGTTAGTGGTACCTAGCATAGTGTGCATCTTACAGTGGATGTCATTTTATTTATTTATTTATATTTTTATGGACTTCCGAGAGGAAGGGAGAGGGAGAGAGAGATAGAAACATCAATGATGAGAGAGTATCATTGATCGGCTGCCTCCTGCACGCCCCCTACTGGGGATCGAGCCCACAACCCGAGCAGGTGCCCTTGAGCGGAATTGAACCGGGACCTTCCAGTCCGCAGTCCAACGCTCTATCCACTGGGCCAAACCAGCGAGGGCTGGCTGTCATTTTAGACCCATGAAGCTCAGTGTGTGTGAACGGGGTGTGTGCAGATATAGCTCCTGCCTGTCAGGGGTTTTCGGTCTCGAGGGACGATCACAGTCCCAGCCACTGACAGGACACAGACTATGCATGAACCCAAACCAGGCCCAGTGCCCTGGGAATTCTGGCTGCGGGGACTCAGAAGGACGTTTGGGGGGGATGGGTGGGGTTTGGACCCTGCACATCCCGCTTCTTGTGCTCAGCCAGCTGGTGGGAAGGGCAGGCCCAGTTCCCGTTCGTGTGGCTGTTGGACACGTGGACGCTGGAGGCTTTTGCGTCGCTGATGCCGCCTGTTGACCTAGTTCTTTAACGCTCAGCCTCAGTTTCCACAACTGTCCAGCGGGGATGATGACTGCCTCCTGTGAGGCACAGTTACGAGAACACATGGGAAGGATTTAGTCAAGAGCCTGGCACATATGGTGAGAGCTCAGTGAGTGCCAATTACTCCCAGCGTGACATTCTAGAAATTGGGCAGAGTGGGCCGGCCTGTGTTGATCAGCTGCTGTCCTTGTGTTCGGTGCGCTCACGTTTGTCACCTCATTTCATTTTCAGAAGCACCTGGGAAGGTGAGGGATGGCGCTTGTAATTTTATAAATGATGG
>NW_006294069.1:4327192-4330582 GCF_000327345.1 Myotis davidii
GCTGGCCCCCCGCCCCGCCCCCCTCCTCCCCCACAGCTGCCCAGCCCGCTGGTGGCCGGGCTGGGCTCGGATGCCTGTCTGTCCGACTCCTAGGCCCGCGCTCTTTTGACTGGAGCACAGCTGCTGCTGAAATTACAGGCGAGAAGGGAACCCTGCTGATGCCGGGCAGGGCTTCAGGCAGGGGATATCATAATCAAATCATTACCCTTGGGCGGGCATTCTTAATAGTGGGTTTTCTGCTGTCGGAGGGAGAGAGGGCTCCTTTGACAGAGGGGAAATTTGCTCAGGCCTCCCCCTCCCTGGCTCCCGCTGCTGCCGGTGGAAAGCGGGCCCTTTTGCCTCAGCAGAATGGCCGTTTGTCTCCCCGACCCTCATTCCTTCTTTTGTGCTTGGCTGTGGTCTGGCCTCCCTCTCCCTGGCCTGACGGCTCCCCCTGTTTTCGGTGCTGCTACCACTGCTGCCTGTGACCCTGCCATGGGCCGTGCGTGTCTGTCCTGCCTCTGAGTTTAACACAGGCAAACACACACCTTCACTCCCCACCCTCTCCCCCTCTTCCTCTGCTTTCTCTCAGAATGATCCTCTTTCCCCCCTAGAACCTGTGGCTCTGGGATTAACAGGCGGTGTGACTGTAAGCAGGTCAGTTAACGTCTCTGAGCTTCATGCCCCCCCTCGTCCCCAAATGGATAGTCATCAGAGCCCAATGGAGGCACTGGGAGTGAATCCTGGGCCTGGGTACTGGCTTTCCCACCCTGTATCTTTCGATGCAGGACTTGATTCCCTTGTACCCTCCGTGGCCTTAGCTGCGAAACAGGGAGAGTAACCATTTTCTGGAAATCTTCTTTGCAGTACAGCCCTTGCCTAACTCCTGTGTGTCCCTGCACTACTTATCCTCTCCGCTCCTCCTCTTTCCTTGGGTCGTAATTGTTGAGTTCTCTGATTGTCTTAGTCACCAGGTGGAAGTTAGTTCCTTTGTTCAGTTAGTTATTCATTCAGCAAGCACTCACTCAGTACCTACCGATGTGCCGGGAGCAGAGGTTACAGATGAAGTGCGGGAAAACAGACACACGGAAGAAACGGAAGAAACGACAATACAAAGAGATCAATGATTCGATAGGGCACCCGTAGTACAACCTGGGGGAGGGGTGGAGGCCAGGAAGGCTTCCTAGAGGAGGTGATCTTCAAGCTAAGACCTACAGGAGTCAGACAAACAAAGGGAAGTAGGTAGTAGGAGGGGGACTGAGGCTGGTCTTTGTTGGGTCTCCAGCCCCAAGCCAGTGCCTGGACCAGAGGGGATCAGTAGGTTAGTTTCCTGTCTCTTTCCTTCCTCACTGCCTCTGAGTGCATTCCTGGGCCCTGGGGTGCTGTGGACAAGGGGGGTGCAGACGTATTCTGGATATGGCATGCCCTGGGGAGCAGGCTGCAGGAGTGGGCATGGCGGGTGTGAGGGGCTCTGCGAAATGACTCGCTGGCTCTGAGCGGGAATGCAGGTGAGCCAGAGCCAGTGTGGGAGGGATCCAAGTGGATGCTGAGGATGCAGGGGCCTGATCCTGAGAGAAGGGCTTATTCAGGACAGCCCAGCTGGGCCCCCTTGACTGCATCCCTTCTCCTAATGTGATCTTTTTTTTATTAGAATTTTTTTTTTTTTTTTTTGTATCTTTACCTTTTTTCTTCTTATTCGTGAGGGAGAGAGATGGAAACATCAATGATGAGAGAGAATCATTGATTGGTTGTCTCCTGCATGTCTCCCACTGGGGATCGGGCCCAAGACCCAGGCATGTGCCCTTAACCGGGAATCGAACCGTGACCTTCTCGTTCATGGGTCGACACTCAACCACTGAGCCACTCCTGCCAGCCACGCTGCCTTTTTCTGAGGGATTTAAAAAGTTCAGTTTTTTCCCTTTCTGAGTCGGGCGTATTGCTCTCCTCTCAGAGCTGGGACAGGACCGAGAGCATGTGCTGTGTTCGTTAGTGTTGGAAAGAGACTCAGACGCAGGTGAGCCCCGGACTGAGCTCCAGGGCCTGGCCCCTCACTCCCCACACTTGTGCTCTTGAGCGCCTCTGGGCCCCGAGCCCCAGATGCTGCGTGAGTCTCCCCAAGCCATGCACTCTCCTTCTTTTTAATTTTCCTTGTGGGATGGCCACAGGGCATGAGCACTGCTCTCTTTTTCAAAGAACATAAAAAAATTTTTTTTAAGCCAAAGTAATACAATGCAATGATTAAAACTCAAACCCAGGCTGTTCGATAGTTCATTGTGGCTCTGCCCTCGACCCCCTCCCCAAGCTTCACCCGCAAAGGAACCACTGCGTACTGTTTCAGCCTTTCTTCAAACCTCCGGGTGAGACATTTTAGGCTCCGTGAGGTCCGCGTGGATGCACCAGCTTGCTTTCTTTTTTAGTGCTTTGTTTTTATTCTCCTGACACATAGGGCACCCAACTCACAGATGGGAAAATTGAGGCCCCACGCACGTGGGTCTGCCCTGAGTCCCACGACAGGTTAGGTACTGGGCCCACAACACGTTAGACACGTGTACTGTCCTCAGGTCTTGTACTGTCCTGTGCAGTCCTGCCTCCCTCCGGCATCGTGCAGGCAAGTAGTGTTGGGAACTCATCCAAGATAAGGATGGAAGGGCGGGACTGCTTCTGCGCCCTGACTCTCCTCGGCCCCCAAATGAGTCTCTCGTACCACCTGCTGGCATGGTGCCTCTTCCCAAGGAGGGACCTCTTGCCTTATAACGTACAATGTGTGGTGACTTCACCAGCCCTGGGCTCCCCAGAAAAACAACATTGGCCAAGGAAGGGTCAAAGGTCATGGCTAGTCAATGTGGCATAACAGCTCCGGGCGGACACCCAAATCCTGCAGTTCCTTGTTTGATCTTAAGGAAGTTGTTCAACGTCAGCGGCAGCAACAGCAGCTGGGTGGTAGCAGCCACACCTACCGTGGTGCCCAGGCTGGCAGACAGGGTCCCCCGACTCGCAGGGCACAGGCCCGGTGGAAGATGATGGATTTCTTAAAGAACCTGTTGGTGAGTGTCCTGGGCTGTGGAGGAGTGCGGGTCCGGGGTCCCCCTACCTGGAGTGGTAGGTGGCGGTGGAGCCAGGGCCCCTCCTGCTCTCCCTGGCAGGGAGTCCCTGGTGGCTGGTGGCCTATCATGGGGGCAGGGAAGCTGCCTGTCACTCAGGGGAAGGAGGAACAGACATCAGGTCTAGAGAGGACTGTGTGTGGAGGGCGACCTGGGAGGCCATGGCACAGGGTCAGGGGCCAGGGCCTCTCCCTGGCCTGGAGATCTGAGGTGGGGGTCCTGGCACGGGACTGGGCAGGGCTCCCCTCTGCGCTCCTCTGGCAGGGCTTCTCGGCGCTGTGCCAGCGCCTGAGGGGACCGGCAGCCAGGT
>NW_006294069.1:4330712-4359945 GCF_000327345.1 Myotis davidii
GGCGGGGGCGGGGGGGCGGGGGGCGAGAGAGGGAGGGACTCTGCAGCCGTGCTTCCGCCTGGCTGCAAACACTCAGAGCTGGTCCGGCCAGCCCTGTGGGGATGTGTGGTGGCCCTGGCAGGGGACTCTGTGTCCCGTCTCAGAGCCTTGGGGCTGTGTGGTTACTGTGACACTCGGGGGTGGTATATGTGATGTTCCTGGCTGGCCTGGAGAGTCACCGTACTTTGCTGAGCAAGATTGTGCCAGGAGGCTCTGTGGGTCCCTTGTTTCAGCTCCTCCAGGCCCTTTGTGCCCCTCCCGGTGGCCCCGGGGGCCCCGGGCTGACTGGGCCAGGTCAGGACGGTAGGATCTTCCTCATTCCCAGACCTGCCTGCTGCAGTTGGGGGTGGCCTGTCCCTTCCCTTCTTCCTCCCTTTGCTGTGTCGTCCTGCTTTCTCTAGGGGAGCTGAGCATGACAGGTTAGGGGTGAATGTGGGGGGTGACAGGGTACTTGTTCGGGGTTGGGCCAAGGAGTTCCCCAATCTCAGGCTGTGTCACCACTGGCTCCAGGACAGGGAGAGCCTGGTGTCCCTCTCACCAAAAGGAAATGGCCTGACCCTGGTAGGGGTGTGGAGTGGTACACTGTGGGTCTCAACTTGGGGACTGATGTCACCTGATTTGTCTTTCAGAAAGACCATGTGGCTATTGTATGGGTAGTTGGTTTAGGGCGGTGTTAGTGTGGAGGCCAGGAGCCCAGTGATGGGGCTGCCACATGGTCCCCGTGAGGGACAGTGAGAGATGGTGGGGCAGGGGAGCTGCTTAGAAGTGCTCAGACTTGACATATAGATATAGATATAGATATAGATATAGATATAGATATAGATATCTTAATCCTCACCTGAGGATATGTTTTATTGATTTTTAGAGAGAGAGAGAGGAAGGGAGAGAGAAACATTGATGTGAGAAACATCCATTAGTTGTCTCCTGCATGCTCCCCAATTGGAGATTGAACCCACAATCTAGGCATGTGCCCTGACTGGGAATTGAACCTGAAATCTTTTGGTATATGGGATGGTGCTCCAACCAACTGAGCCAACTGGCCAGGGCAGTCTTGGGATATATTTTGACAGTAAACTTGCAGGTGGGTTGGAAGTGGGGAATGAGGATGGAGAAATCAATGATGACCCTTAGGGTTTTGTCCTGAGTGTCAGGGTGGGTGGAGGATGGGAGATGGGCTGGGGTGGAGGAAGGCGTCTGAGGGGAAAAGTTAGGGAGCCTTCTGTTGGGCTTCGTTGAATCTGAGGTGCCTGTCAGACATGCATATGAGATGTGGAGTTGGCAAACCAGGTAGGCCTGGACTTGAACCTGGCTTCTGCCTTTTCCACGTTCGCTGTGGGTCAGTTGCTTAACCACGCTGGCCCTGCCACTCTCTAACCCCCCTCTCTGGGCCCCTGTGAGGCTGAGGGGGTGGCATTTGTGAGGTGCTTGACTCGGTGCCTGGCACATCACGGGTGCCCAACAGCGGATACCTGGGGGCTTCCTCGAACTTGGCTTCTATCATCCCATTTTCTAGCTCAGAAACATTCAGTGGCTCCCTGTTGAACAGCTGAGCTTGGAGCGTGTGTCTTGTGGGCTGTGTTGGCTCATGGGTGTATTTTGTTTGGTCCACATAGAGACCTTTAAGCATTTGGATTGGTTATCAATGTGTCAGAATTGGGAGCGTTCACATTCAAATTTGTCTTGAAAAGTTGAAAACTCTGGTTCCATCGAGCTTCCATTTCTGCTTGCAGCCCGGCTGCAGATAAGCAGCAGTTGCTCCTTTAAGAAGGGGGCGTGTGCTCTTCAGTTCACCATTGTTTCATGCCCCACTCTTAGGTCATCCTTGTTGTTGAGCTGAAATTTTCGGAACATAAAACCAATCACTTTAAAGTGAACAGTTCAGTGGCATCCAGTACATTCACAAAGTTGTGCAACCACCTTCTTTCTCTAGTTGAAAATGTTTTTATTACCCTCCCATAAAACTCCCTTAAGCAGTTACTCCTTTTTCTCCCCTCCTTCCGGCCGCTACAGCCAGGAAGCTGCTTTCTGTACCTGTGGACTCACCTATCCAGGATATTCCGTAGAAGTGGGATCATACCATACAGGGTGGTGCAAAAGCAGGTTTACCGTCATCCATATGGGAAATAATACAATAATTACTAAATAATAATACAAGAATAAACTCCGTGCTTTGCATATTCACAATTGTAAACCTACCTTTGCCCCACCCTATAGGTAAGCATGTTTTTGAGGTTCATTCACATTCTAGCATGTATCAGTACTTCATTCCTTTTTTTTTTTTTAATTTTCACCTGAGGATATTTTCCCACCGATTTTAAGAGAGAGTGGAAAGGAGGGGGAGAGACACACAGAGAGAAACATCAATGTGAAAGAGACACATCGATTGGTTGTTTCCTGAATGGCCCATGAGAACAGGCCTTGACCAGGGCTGGGGATCGAGGCTGCAACCGAGGTAGGTGCCCTTGACTGCAATTGAACCTGGGACCCTTCAGTCCGCAGGCCGATGCTTTATCCACTGAGCCAAACTGGTTAGGGCAAGAGTTCTTTATATATTCTAGATTCTAGACTCTTATCAGATGTACTAGAGGCCTGTTGCAAGAAGAGATTCGTGCAATAGGACTTCCTTTCCCCTGGCTGCTGGCACCGATTTTACTCCGGCCCCCGGCCCCCGGCACTTGGCACCCAGGTCTTCGCTCTGGCCGGGTTCCGGCCAAAGCCAGCCCCAGTGCGGTGAGGCTTTCGCTGCTCCACTGGCCCCTGAGCCGCCAGGCTTTGCTCCACTGCTTGGATCCTATGTATGCAAATTAACTGTCATCTTTGTTATGGAAAGGAGGGGGAGAGACACACAGAGAGAAACATCAATGTGAAAGAGACACATCGATTGGTTGTTTCCTGAATGGCCCATGAGAACAGGCCTTGACCAGGGCTGGGGATCGAGGCTGCAACCGAGGTAGGTGCCCTTGACTGCAATTGAACCTGGGACCCTTCAGTCCTCGGGCCAATGCTCTATTCACTGAGTCAAACCGGCTAGGGCACTACATTTCTTTTTTATGGCTGTATGATACTCCATTGTGTGGATATACCACAGCTTGTTTTTCTCTCCATCCGTTGATGGACATTCAGTATGTTTCCATGTTTTGGCCAGTGTGAATAGTGCCGCTTTTCAGTGTACAAGTGAACAACATTTGTGCACATGTATTTGTTTGAGTAGCCCGGGCTATTTTCAGTTTTCTAATTATAGCCCTTCCAGAGGGCATGATGTGGTCTCTCACATGGTTTTATTTTGCATTTCCCAGCAACTAATGATGTTGGACATCTTCATGTGCTTATTATCTGTTTGGAGAAATGTTGGAGAAATGTCTATCAAATCTTTTGCCCATTTTAATTGGGTTGTTTGTGTTTTTGCTATAAGAGTTCTTTTTAAATATATATATATATATTTTATTGACTTTTTACAGGGAGGAAGGGAGAGGGATAGAGAGTTAGAAACATCGATGAGAGAGAAACATCGATCAGCTGCCTCCTGCACACTCCCCATTGGGGATGTGCCCACAAACCAAGGTACATGCCCTTGACCAGAATCGAACCTGGGACCCTTCAGTCCGCAGGCCGATGCTTTATCCACTGAGCCAAACTGGTTAGGGCAAGAGTTCTTTATATATTCTAGATTCTAGACTCTTATCAGATGTACTAGAGGCCTGTTGCAAGAAGAGATTCGTGCAATAGGACTTCCTTTCCCCTGGCTGCTGGCACCGATTTTACTCCGGCCCCCGGCCCCCGGCACTTGGCACCCAGGTCTTCGCTCTGGCCGGGTTCCGGCCAAAGCCAGCCCCAGTGCGGTGAGGCTTTCGCTGCTCCACTGGCCCCTGAGCCGCCAGGCTTTGCTCCACTGCTTGGATCCTATGTATGCAAATTAACTGTCATCTTTGTTAGGTTAATTTGCATACTCTCCTGATTGGCTGGTTAGCATAGCGAAGGTACAGTCAATTTACATGTCTGTCTATTATTAGGTAAGATGGTTTGGAAATAATTTCTCCTATTCTGGTGGTTGTCTTTTTACTTTCTTGACAACGTCCATTTCTTTGATGAAGTCCAGTTTAGCTGTGTTTTTGTTGTTTGTTTCTTATGGTGTCATATCTAGGAATCCATTGCCAAATCTAAGGCTGTGAAGATTTACTCCTAAATTGTCTTCTAAGAGTTTTACAGTTTTAGCTCTTAGGGTTAGGTTGCTGCTTCACTTTAAGGTACTTTTTGTATATGATGGGAGGTGTAGGGGTCCAACTCTTCCCTCTGCACAAGGATATCCAGTTTCTCCAACACCACCCACTGTTAGGAGGTGTTTGATGACAAAGTCAGTCTTTACGTGTTATCCCTTCCCTCGTATATGTTATTTGCCTGGTATCTGTAGTCATTTGCATTTTAAAATCCTGCCTTATAGATTTAAACATCAGTCTGTTGAGTTTTTAAGATGTCTTACAAAAACCCAGTCATCCTTCCATTCTTCCTCCTGTGTCTGAATGCAGCTCATTGTTGGAGCACCTGTTGATGGTAGGGTTGGCTGTCCAGGGTGAGGGGAACAGTCTGTTGCCAGAGAACAGACGGTACTTAACTGGCAGGGACACGGGCCTATCCAGGCCTGGGACTCAGCCTCCACTGTGGCTTCATCCTCATCTTGCTGGGCAGAGTATTCGGTCATTCATTAAGCAAGCGTTTCTTGAGCATCTACTATGGCCCAGGTGGTTCTAGGCCTAGGGATACAGCAGTGGACAAAATAAAGAGCCCTGCCCTGGAGGATCTTGCGTTCTTTGCCTTCTTGTGGGGAATAGCCCCGATGTTTTCCAAAGGCCTTGGCAGCCAGACCGGAGACCAGCTGGCCCTCACCCTGCCCACCCTGAGGATGGGGACGCTGAGCCAGCAGCAGAGCCCAGGCATGCGGTGTGCGCCATGGTTAGGCAGCTATAAGACATATCGGATGTGGCTATTTGCCGGAAGCCGGTCCATCCTTGCTGCTTGACACAGTCGCTGCAAGAAAGAAACATCTGCACAGCATATGTTTCAAGGGACCTGGCGTATATAGCATACTGTTCTTAATATGTTTGCTCCCCTTAGCGCTGTGTATTTTAACCAAGGTCACCTCTCCGAGAAAGGTTGTTTCCCCAGGTGGGGATTTTTCCATCAACTGGTATAAATATGGATTGTAACAAGACAATAAAGGCAGAACTTCTCTGGAGATCCAGACCAGAACTTGGCTGGAGATCCTGGCTAGGCTGCTGATCAACTGAACACTGTCTCCATGTCATTCCTTCTTCGCTGACTCCGTCTACACCTTTGGGGACCCCTGGACCTGCTGGGGTTGGACCCCGGCAGCTCCCAATGGGGTATGTGTCGTGAGTTCCTAGCTCCCCCAGCTTTCCAAAAATCTCTTTCCAGAACTCTTCAGAAATCCTTTCCGTGTGATGTCTTCCTTCCCCGTGGGGATGAGAAATTTGCTCTGACCCCCCTTTTCCTCCCCCACCCCCAGCGCTGCGCAGCCCACATCTCCATCCCATTCTCCTGAGACCTGTGTGGGGTGAAGACATCTTGTCCGTTCTCCGTCCTCGTCTGCTTTAGTGTTTCTCGTTGCTGTTGACATGCCGTTGCCCCTCGTGTGTGTCCTGGATTCATGTGGGCAGGGATAGGAGGCAGTGGCTACTGTGCAGGAGCCTGGTCTGTGTGGGATGCTATGCCCGGCTCTGCAGACCGGCTCACCTTACCCCACCACAGCCCCGTGGCCCCCTGTAAGCCCTGCTCCGAGGTGCCAGCGCTCAGACAACATTGTCCTGTGCTGTGAGCGGTGGTGGGTGGCAGTAGGTGCCACTTCTCCAATTAGGGTCAGGGAGGAGGAAGGGGGAGTGGGGGGCTGTTGGTGGAGGCCTCCTGAGCTGGGATGCAACAAGGAGGAAAGAACAGGAGGCCGCCGTCTGCAGGGAAGGCCGTGTTCGTAGGTGGAGCTGCTGTGGACCAGAGGGAGGCAGGCTGGGCCGTTCCTGCCATGGGAAGGGCACGGGGTGGTAAGGGGGTGGCAGTGGCTCTGCTGTACTGGAACTTGCCATTGCTTCTGCTCCTTCATCAGCTGGGCAGGGACAGTGCCAGAGAGCAAGTAGGGGCATCGGGAAGATTTCTCAAGACTGGCCTGGCGATGCTTGCTCTCTTCTGCTCCTGCTACCTCAGACCTCCTCCAGCATCCTCCCTCCCTCTCCCCAAGAACTCTCTTTGCCCTTCCAAGGGGAGATCGGGCAGTTTCTATATTGGGAGGTGAGGATGACAGGGGTTGAATCCAAACTGAACCCCGGGGACCAGCCTGCAATTTCCTTGGCTGGGCGCTAGCTCTGTGCGATTATTTCACAGCCTACTTGACTACTGGCTGTTACAGGGGAGCCCATGGGGGAATGCTGGCTGGGGTTCTGAGTGGAGTGCAACAGCTGTTGCTAATAATACATTAGACAACTGAGTGGATGCTGCTATTGATGAGGAGGCCGGATTACATTTCTCTGAGACAACCCAGTGCCTGGCTTCCTGATGGAGGGGGAATTCCCTTCTAAAGGATGCCCTGGGCAGGACTCGACTCTGTCCTAAAGGGCTTGTGGAACCACACAAGTGAGTCAGTCAGTGAGCATTTATTGAGTGCCTGCTGTGTGCCCTTGGCTGTGTGCAGCAGTTTCAGGGCGTGTGGACCAGGGTGGGTCCCAGTGGCCAGAGCCATGTGCCAGGCTGACCTGAGTCACCCTGCGTCTGGGTGGAAAAGGAGACTTGCTCTGTGCCACGGCTGGAAAGTTAAACCAGCCACCGAGAAGCAGAGCCAGCCTGGCTGCGGTCAGGTTGCCACTGGCCGCTTTCTGCTCCCTGGCACTGTCCTGGCACAAATGGTCCATCCCGGGCGTCACTCAGGGCTGAGGCTGAATCACGGCGCTTCTCTCTCACCAGCTGTGCCAGCCCCTGGAGCGTCTTCATTCGGGAAACACAGACCCATTTTAATACTAATTTAAACACCCGTTTCTGGGAAAACCACTGATGTCAAGAAAAGCCAAGCGTCCCAAATCAGGAAAAATGAACCTAAAACTCCTCGCCGGTCCCCCGACAGGACAGGGCTCGTCTGCAGAGCGAGCTCTCCAATAGTTCCGTCTGCTATTTCCTGAGCGTTTGCTCTGCACCAGGTCTTGGCCCGGCACGTCTTGTCCTCGCTCTCACTTCATCCTCACGTGAGCCCTGAAAGGCAGGGTTGACACCTCCTGTTTCCAGGTGAGGGGAGTGAGATTGAGTGACTTGCCTCATGCCCCACAGCTGGGCAGTAGCAGGTGGCCACTCCCAGACCTGGCCTTGACCACTGGACTCTACTGCATCCTGTATCTACTGTATCCAGACCTCAGTAGCTCTCCACTGCCTTCCAGGGTAAGCCTGAATTTCTGGCATTCTCTCAGGCATTCCCGTCTGATCTTCAGCCGGTGGTTTTAAAATATGTCCATGAAGCCAGGCCGGTGTGGCTAAGTGGTTAAGCATTGACCTATGAACCAGGAGGTCACAGTTCGTTTCTGGGTCAGGGCACATGCGCGGGTTGTGGGCTCAATCCCTAGTGTGGGGCATGCAGGAGGCAGCTGGTCAATGATACTCTCTCATCATTGATGTTTCTGTCTCTCTTGCCCTCTCCCTTTCTCTCTGAAATCAGTAAAAATATATTGAAAAAATAAAATATGTCCATGAACATTGTTAATGCTACGTGAGATCATACCATGTAATCTTACTTATATGTGGAATCTGATGAACAAAATAAACTGATGAATAAAATAGAACCAGAGGCATGGATACATGGAGCAGACTGACAGGTGTTGGGGGGTGGGGGGCAGCGGGAAGGGGTCGGTCAGGGAGGGGACTGCATGATAGAAGGTGAAGGGATTAGCTGACATCCATATTGGAACCACCTGAGAAACCCTGGGCTGGAACTACACAACTAAGCCACTTCAGAAGTCCTGACCCACAGAAATTGTTTTGAGTCACTAAGTTTTGGAGTAATTTGTTACACAGCAATAGAGAACTAATACACTTGACCTCTCAGCCTGAAGTGCTTTATGCCCCTGAGCCACTGGCCATCTGTAAAATAACCCTGGGTACTTTGTCTCGTAAGTAAGATCAAGTACCCTGGAAACGGGGCCCTTGCCTAGTATTTCCAGCGTCCAGTGCATGCTTTGCAGGGGCTTCTCAGGTGAGGTTAACTGATGAACCCATACAAGGGCATTGTCTAAGAATCCACCTAAAGTATTGTTTGACTGCCAGTTGGCACGGAAGACAGAGTGAGTGGAATTTGGGGGTGATTCAGGAGAGCCCCGTAGTCTATAACACACCAAGCCAAGGTTAGACCTGGACACGAGTTGGCCTGAATCCAGGGACTTCCTTTGGGCACCAAAGGCTGCCCTTGTGTCCCTGAACACACCCTGTCATGAAAGTGGCGGAAGGGCCTATAGCAGGAGGTGGGGGCAGCAAAAAGGAAAAATTCATCCTTAACCTGTAATTCATTTCGGCATGTATCCTTCAAGATCTATTTCTCTGGATGACTCGTGTATATTTACATGCAAATATATCTATATCTATTATCCACGTATCTATATATCCATGAATCTATCTATCTCTATCTATCCATCCATCCAAATAGGTCTTTTTTACACTTAATTTTAAAAAATGGGATCATGCTCTAGACCAGTGATGGCGAACCTTTTGAGCTCGGCGTGTCAGCATTTTGAAAAACCCTAACTTAACTCTGGTGCCGTGTCACAGATAGAAATTTTTTGATATTTGCAACCATAGTAAAACAAAGACTTATATTTTTGATATTTATTGTATATATTTAAATGCCATTTAACAAAGAAATATCAACCAAAACAATGAGTTCGCGTGTCACCTTTGACACGCGTGTCATAGGTTCGCTATCACTGCTCTAGGCTATTTTTTTCACTTAACCACGTGTTATAAATATCTGTGCTAACAGAGTCAGTGCCGATCTCCTCTAATAGTATTTGGTTGTATGAGCTTAAACCCATGCAGTGGTTATTCTTTCCCTCACTGGCGGATATTTTGGCTGTTTGTGCTTTTTTGCCTGTAAACAATGCTGTGACAGATATTCTTGTACACACATCCTTGTGTAGGTGCTCAGATATTGCTGTCGAGTACATTCCTATAGGGGGTTTATTGGACCAAAATATGCGAACATTCTAAAGGCCTTGGGCACACAGTGCCCGATCGCCCTTCAGAAAGGTTGTGCCAGGTGCACATGTACCTATTGCCCCTGTGTCCTTAGCTCCACATCCTGGCCAGCACTGGGTTTTCTCTTTAATGTTGGCCAATCTGATAGATGAAAGATGTTATCTTAATTTCTTTCATAACCAGGAAGGTTGGGCATGTTCCTTGTGTTTATTGGTCATTTTATCTTTCTCCTTGAGCAAATTGTTCATGTCCTTTGCACGTTTTTTTGTTTCCCTTACAAAACCAGTACTTTATTCCTTTTTATGGCTAAATACGATTCCACGTATGGATCTGCTGTAATTGTATAATCATGAGTTGGTGGACGTTTGGGTTGTTTCCACTTGTTGGATAGTATGAATATTGCTGCTGGGAACATTGGTGTACAAGTTTCGTGTAGACATACATTTTTATTTTTCTTGGGGGTATACGCCCAGGAGTGGAGTTGCTAGGTCAAATGGTGAATCTTGCTTAACTTTTTGAGGAACTGCCAAACTGTTTTCCACAGAGGCTGTACCATTTTATATTCCCACCAACAGTATACGAGGGCTCTAGTTTCCCTTCATTCTTGCCGATACTTGTTATTGTCTTTTTGGTGACAGCCATTCCAATGGGTGTGAAGTGGTCTCTCATTGTGGTTTTGTTTCGTATTTCCCAATGATTGATGATGTTGAGCATCTCTGCATGTTCTTGTTGTCTATTTGTGTCACTTCCTTGGAGAAATATATCACTTCCTTGGAGAAATATATTCTAGATACAAATCTCTTATCAGACATATGATTTGCAAGTACTTTCTCCTGTTCTGTGGATTGTCCATTGAAGCACACACACTCTTAATTTTGGTGAGGTCTAACTTGTTGTTCTTTTTAAAAACAATGAGGCTGTACCATTTTATATTCCCACCAACAGTATACGAGGGCTCTAATTTCCCTTCATTCTTGCCGATACTTGTTATTGTCTTTTTGGTGACAGCCATTCCAATGGGTGTGAAGTGGTCTCTCATTGTGGTTTTGTTTCGTATTTCCCAATGATTGATGATGTTGAGCATCTCTGCATGTTCTTGTTGTCTATTTGTATCACTTCCTTGGAGAAATATATTCTAGATACAAATCTCTTATCAGACATATGATTTGCAAGTACTTTCTCCTGTTCTGTGGATTGTCCATTGAAGCACACACACTCTTAATTTTGGTGAGGTCTAACTTGTTGTTCTTTTTAAAAACAATGTATATGCACAGGTGGGGTTTTCAAACCCTGCAACCTGAACTGCTGGCGGGTCAGAGACACTCTGCCTGGTCAGGTCATTGTCTTTTTGGTTACAGCCATTCCAGTGGGTGTGAAGTGGTCTCTCATTGTGGTTTTGTTTCGTATTTCCCAATGATTGATGATGTTGAGCATCTCTGCATGTTCTTGTTGTCTATTTGTGTCACTTCCTTGGAGAAATATAGTCTAGATACAAATCTCTTATCAGACATATGACTTGCAAATACTTTCTCCTGTTCTGTAGATTGTCCATTGAAGCACACACACTCTTAATTTTGGTGAGGTCTAACTTGTTGTTCTTTTTAAAAACAATGTATATGCACAGGTGGGGTTTTCAAACCCTGCAACCTGAACTGCTGGCGGGTCAGAGACACTCTGCCTGGTCAGGTCAGCTTCGGCCTGGGAGAGGCCAGCTGGAGCCTGCCGCAGGGCTGGGTCTCCCCGGGTGACTTCACAAGGGTCCCTCCCATGGCGGTTCTCTCCTGAGGACTCAGGGCAGCCGGGCTCCAGGTGGCTCTGGCCGTTGGTGCCTGCAGAGGGAGGGAGAGCGTTTGGATGCTCTAGCTCTGCATAGAGAAGTGACAAGGGCACACTTGGTCCTCCTCATCTCTGCTTTCTGTTCTTCCCTATCTCTCTGGGTGCGCAGATGTGGGCAGTGGTGTTCAGACAAGAAAGTGGGGCTGTTTCCACAGAATGGGAAGTGGGGAAACCCATGTTTATTTTGTTAGGATAGAGCTTTCAGCCCCTCACACCTTCATCCCACTCCCTCCTTCTCCTTTTTGTCTCACCTGGAGTTTATAAAGGTCGTACCCAAGTAGGATAATGATTTGGACTCACGTAGTTTGAGATTTTTAAAACAGCCCACCCAGGCCCCCGGAGGTCGCTGTTCAGTGGCTCCAGGCACCGGGCAGCCACTGGCAGAGACGGCATAGCCAGGGCCCAGGCCTCACCGCTGCCCTGGCCAGAGTGGCTCTGCTTCTATTACCTTTAAAAAAAAATCCTCACCCAAGAAGTGAAGATATTTTTTCTATTGATTTTTATAGAGAAAGTGGAAGGGGCGGGAAGCAGGGGGGAGGTGGGAGAGAAAAACATTCATGTGAGTTCATGTGAGAGAGACACATCAATTGGTTGCTTCCTGCACATACCCTCGCGCGGTGCGGGAATCGAACCTGCAACCCAGGTGTGATGTGCCTTTGACCGGAGTTGAACCTGAGACCCTCTGGTGTGCAGGCCAGTGCTCTAACCATTGAGCACCTTTATTTCTCTTCTGTATTAGAGTTCTAAGTGAGATTTTGTATGAGGAGATGGAAGGGCTGAATTGGCAAAGCAGTTGGAAAACTGCTCATGGTGGACACCTTGCCCCCACTGTTGGGTTGAAAACACCCCAAACATGAATTCTGCTGGAGGCCACTCCCATGATACTCTGGGGAACTCAGATTTTCCCAGAGGACCCCACGCTCCTCTCTGTTGACAGACGGAGTGGCTGCTCTCCCTGTGGCACTTGCCAGCCCCCGTGTTTAATTTTTTCTCTTGTTGCATGGGGTGTTCTGGCCCTGCAGCTCTGCGAAGGCAAAAATCAAATTATCTTCTGTCTTGATCCAAATACGTTTTGTCTCCGGGAAAGCCCTGGGCTAGGGAAGCTTTTAGACGGTGAGGCGGTTTTCTCAGCAGACCTCCCGGCGGACACCCCACCTTTCTCTCCCCTCTTTGTGTCTTTCAGTCGGCGGAGTTCTTCGAGATGCTGGAGAAAATGCAGGTGAGCATCCATCCCCTGAACCCTGGGTAGGGGGGGGGCGTGCTGCAACGACCTCGGGGGACACAACACCAGGCAGAACCCACGGGCAGAACGTGGGCACCTTGGAGGGAGGGGCAGAGAAGAGAGAACTCACCGTCCCCATGGCCTGGACAACCCGAGGCCATTTCCACACCGAGTGGCACAGTGGCTTCTGGGACGGCTCCTGCCTGAAGACCAGGGAGAAGATAAAAAACAGAAACCCCAGCAGAGCGGATGGACGGGCTGCCATCAGCCCCACGGGTGTGGGGAGCGTCTGAGAGATGTTCCTGGGATGGGCTGGAAAGAAAGCCTCAAAAAGACAGCCCCTTCGTGGGGGCCTCATCCTGTGCTGGGAGGCAGAGCGGAGGCCGAGAGACAGACCTGAGTTCAAACTCTGCATCTAACGCTGGCTTGCCAAACTCCTCCCCTTTCTAACCTCTCGCTCCTGTTTTTTGTTTACTAACAGACGTGTTCCCCCCTCACTCTGACACCAAGCGTGTGGTGTGTTCCCCCCACCAGACGATCTGTGCAGCCAGCTGGGCTCCACGCCGTTCTGACGCTGTCTCCCTGGAGGTGGGGTCAGCTCCCACAGGGCACGGGCACTGCCCCAGGGGCTGCCTCCACTCAAATGCCAGTCGCAAGTCCAGGTTGCCACTTGGGCTTCTGACCCTCCGGCTATAAATAGGAGGTGCCCATGACCCCCTTTTCCAGTTCAATTAATTTGCTAGAGTGCCTCACAGAACCCAGGGAAACGGTTTACTTATCAGATTGCCAGTTTATGATAAGGACACAACTCAGGAACCGCAGCTGGAAGAGAGGCATAGGGCAAGGCCTGTGGGAAGGGCCTGGAGCGGCCGTGCTCTCTGAATGCCCCACTCTCCCCAAACCTCCACGGGCCCACCAACCCCAGACGCTCCCAAACCCCACCCTTTTGGGTTTTATGGAGGCTACGTTAGGCATGATGGACACAATCACTGGCTGTGGGGGATGGTCTCAACCTCCAGCTTCTCTCCCCTCCCCCAAGAGTGGGAGTGGTGGTGGGTTCCCTTGTCAGTCAGCTCCCATCCTTCGGAAAGTCCCAGAAGACACCTCATTAACATAAACTCACTGACACAAACTCCTGGGGAACACTCCTTTCGTCGTTATGGCTGTGGAGCTGTTGCAGGAACCAAGGACGAAAAACCAAATCCTAGAACAAAACTTCTCTCGTTGCTCTTATCACTTGGGAAATTCCAAGGGTTTTAGGAGTTCTGTGCTAGGAGCAGGGTAACGACCAAAATATGTATTTCTTACAACAAATCACTATCACAGCCTCTATAGAGATAGGAGAATGAAAGTGTCCACTTGCATCGTTTCTGGGATGAAATGAGACAATTTTTGTAAATACTTGGTGGGCAGTGCATAGAATCAGTGTGTAGTGTGGGGCCCTTGTAATTGCTCATCACCCAGGGGTCAGGCTCTCAGGTAAGACCCGCTGCCTTAAGGAATACGGGGAGAGGTCCGGAAGGTATAATTGATCCAGGTGGAAAGAGGGGCAAGAACATACTGATACGTATATTTTAAGCACTGGTCTGGGGTGAGAGGTTGACAGGTGTTATCTCATTTCTTCATGACAAGGCCCCCAGGAGGCAGGTATGTTATTATCATCATCATCATCATTCCCATTTCACAGGTGAGAAAACTGAGGCACAGAGATATTAAATAAAACACTCAAGGGCTCATGGCTAGCAAGTAGCTCCAGAGCCAGAAGGCATGGTCATTATGTCATGCTTCTTACCTGAAGTAGATGCTCCAGGCGCGAGGAAGGAAGGATCTATAGGAATGGTCTGGAATGGGAGGAAAGGCACCCAGGGTGCCCACTGCCGTCCTGAGATGCAGGCGGAGCTTCTGAGAGGGCTGCTGCTGTGAGCGGGCCAGGCCCTCCCCGGAAAGCAGGTCTCCCTAAGGATGGGGAAGGGGAGGGTTGGTTTTAGAGAAAAATATTTGTAGTGGTTGTGTCATTATCACAAGCAAGTTATTAAGATCCTCCTCTGTGCCCAGCAGAGTGTGGACGGCCAGCTAACTTAATATGTATTTATACGCATGTAGGGGACTTACAACCAGGTGGTGGGCATGGAGATGGTAGGTGCCCTGACAGCGAGTGCCTATACAACGGAGCGCTCTGTCCGCTGGAGGAAAGCCGGGTCTCACCCAAGCCCGCGGAGTCGTGGCAGTCTGGGCAGCTGGCAGGGCGTCTGCAGCGCACCCTGCCTCCTCTCTGGTTTCTCCACGACCACCCACCCCTCGCCCCCAGGAGCACATGATTCGGCCCTGCGTAACCGGCCTTGTGCCGTTCTGTTGTTTGGAGGCCGCGGGCTTGACTTGGCTCGATCGGGAGCCTCTGCAGGGCGGGAGTCTGACTGTGGCTCCCTCTGTCTTCACCGCAGCCCACACCAGGGGCAGCTGCCGACTCCGTGTCAGTAGAGATTTTGGGGGTCAGATCAGGCTTCAGTGTTTAGGTCCCTACCATGTGCCCCTGGGCCCCAGCCTCTGAGAGGCGGGGGTTTCCAGCTCCTCTGTATGTGGGAAACTCAATGGGGGTTCTGTCCCTGAGTGTGGGTGCCATCTGGCCTCACGCCGCAGTGTGGGGCCTGAAGCTCTGCAGGCAGGCGCCAGGGCCCCCTGTGACCCAGGACTCCTGACCCCAGTGCTAGAGGCTGGGAATTTGAAGATGGGCACAGGTTCTGTGTAGCACAGTTTTGGGTCCCTTCCTTTCTGGGTTCAAGTTCTAACGCTGACAGGCCGAAGCGGAGTGACCTTGGTCAAGCCATTCGACCCTCCTGAGTCCCAGTTTTTTATGGCTGGGAAGAGAGATAATGAGGGGAGAGGGCCCAGTGCTGGCAGTGGTTCTGTCATGGTGGAGGGGAGGGGACAGGAGGAGGTTTGTTCTCCGGCCCAGGGGCTGTTCCCAGGCTGGGATGACTCATGCAGGACAAACAAAACAAACTTCTGACGTCAGGCCCTTCCCCACCCGCCCAGTTTGCCTCCCTGGACAGGGTCTGCAGGCCACCCAGGTGGTTTCTTCCCTGTGTGGGGAGAGGAGCACCTGCCCAGGGGGAGGGGCCCCCACGCCCACCTGACCAGGGCCGCAGGTGACTCAGCCTGGAGAGGTGGGAGGAGCCTCTAGTCTGCCCCATGAGCAGGAACCCTGAGCCCGAGGGCTCCGTGACTGGGCCATGCACTTGGTGGACAGATGGCCCGGCTTCAGAGCCAGGCCCTTCCATGCACTAATTGAGTGACAGTTTCCTCCCTGGACCTCGGTTTCCTCTTTGGTAAAAAGGTGCTGAGGGCTTCCGAGGGGACGATAGGGGGAGTGCGCTGTGGAAGGTTCAAGTCCCCGGTCTTACGTGATGACGAGGCAGCAGCTGCTTCCGGACTCTCTTCTCTCCGAGTTGTCCCACCGATGGTGTGGATTGATTCGCGTGCCTGTGGGAACGCCATGTGCTCTCCTCCCACGACACCCAGTTAAGTGGGAACTTGACTGTAGGGCTAAAGGTCTAGGGTCTAGGTCTAGGCACTGTCCCCGCAGCGAGTCTTCCTGATGCTGCAGGGGAGCCGGTTAACCCAGGCCCCGCCCCCTGTGGTGTCCGCTCCTTGCAGGGACACATCTGTGAGGGGGAGGGCGGGTGTTAGAATCCTCATTTCACAGAGGAAACGAGGAGTGCTGCAGAAGGCTTAGCATTGTGAAGCGTCACTAATAGCAGGAGAGTGGCAGAATGAGGACCAGGCGCAGGCCACCTGCCTGCCACCCATGGGCCCTCTCACCAGGGAGGGGGTGGTGCTGGTGTGGCATGAGACCCAGAGTGTGGCTCTGACCCCCACAGACACGGGTTCCCTTTCCGCCCCTCACCTCATCCTCTGGGAGACCGGGGGCGATATTTCAACACCATGACGATGATACTGCCTACCCCGGGATAGCAATACGTCATAGCCTTTACTGTATGCCGGTCATTCTTCCACGGGCTTAACATGTTATCCACATTTTACCTTCACCACCATAGTAGGTGCCCTTACTGTTCCCATTTTACAGCTGGGAACACTGAGCCACAGAGAGGTTTTGTGACTTGCCCAAGGTCGTAAGTGACAGTGTTTGTGATTTGAACCCTGGTGATCTGGCTGAGTCCATGCCCTTCACCCCCTGCCCTGCTGCCTCGTCTGGGCTGCTGTGAGGTCTGCGTGTGCTAAGGTGTGTGACTTGCAAGGGCCCAGCATGTGGCAGCCCTTTGCTGTTATTACCACTGACCCCCAGCTAAGGCAGGTGCTCCCAAGGGTCTGCTTCCTCCGTGCCGTCTCTATTTTGTGGCTCTTGCTTTTCCATGGATCCTCTTTTCCTTGTTTCTGCAGGGGATCAAGCTTGAAGAGCAGAAGCCGGGACCCCAGAAGAACAAGGTGGGCTGGGTGGGTGAGCTGGCAGCCAGGTGGGCCCCGTGAGGGGGCCAGGTGAGAGGAAGGCAGGGGCAGCGGCCAGCATGCTGGGGCCAGCTGTCTCACACCATCTAACTCTGATTTTCACGTTGTTGACCAGGGCATGGTGAGCAGGAAGGCAGGCCTTGGCTGAGGCCTTTAGGCACCTTCAGAGCAGGCTGGGGTGGAGGCCTCGGGAAGACCTGAGGCTTGCGGTGTGGCCTGGCTCCCGCACACCTGCTCCTGGGAGCGAACCACACACACAGTGTGTCGGGGTGTCAGGCTCCGCTCCAGGCTCCAGCAGGCAGTCAGCTCTCAGCTTCAGGTTCTGTTCCCAAGGCCCAGGAGGGCCGCTTATCACCTGGAGGTCAGCCCCCTTGCCTGGGGGGGGACCAGGGCCATCCCGCTGTTGGAGCCTCCTGGGAGAGCAGCTCGTGTCGGGATGCGTGTGAGGTCCAGCGCCTTGTGTCCTGTGTCTTCCTTCCTCTGCACTGCATCTTCCGCTGGCCCCTTTGCACTCAGGTTCTGTCAGTTCGGGGACGAACTCGAGAGAAGCCAGAGCCCAAGCTGCCTGTAGGCTGTTCACCCACCTTGGTGCAGCCTGCCAGCCCTAATGCCTGGGGGAGGGAAGGGAAATGGTGACCAAACTTCACGGGCCTGGCCGTGCTGGGACTGATGGAGGCATGGTGTGTTTGTCTTGCAGGACGACTATATCCCGTACCCCAGCATCGACGAGGTAGGAGCCCCCTGGATTCTGTCTTGGGGGCAAAGCCCGGGGAGCTGATGGCGATGATGGTGATGGTCCCTCTGCCTCCCCCCCCTCCCCCATGGTGGGGAGAGCCTTGGGACTTGAGGGCCTGAGACCTTTCCCGTTTGTGACGTCAGCTTTAAAAAAAAAAATCAGGAGGGCCGAAGTTGGAGATATTGTGGGTCCTGGAGGAGGGGTTCATGCTACTGCCTTTGGATTCCTATATGGGGATCCCCTCTGTGGGAGTAGCTCAGAGGTGGGGGGGATACCACCATTGGCGCCCCTCCACTCCCCCGCAGACCAGGGCAGGCTGCAGGGCAAGACTCTCCCTTTGCCTCCAGGTTGTGGAGAAGGGAGGCCCGTACCCCCTGATCGTCCTGCCCCAGTTTGGGGGCTACTGGATCGAGGACCCGGAGAACGTGGGCACGCCCACCTCGCTGGGCAGCAGCATCTGTGAGGAGGAGGAAGAGGACAGCTTCAGCCCCAGCACCTTTGGCTACAAGCTCGAGTGCAAGAGTGAAGCCAGGGCCTACCGCAGGCACTTCCTGGGCAAGGTGAGGCCAGGCCCTGGTGAAAGCGGCTGCCGGGGGGGTCGGCCTGGGGAACCCAGCGTCTCTCCCCAGTGCCCCCTCTCTGCCCTACCCCTCCCTCGCCGCCTGCCTCTGTCCTCCTTGGAGAGGTCTGCCTGGCTCTGATCCTGGGCAGGGGGCAGGGGTGTGCAGGAGCCCAGGGGGCCCAGTGTGATGGGTCCTTGTGGGGACCGCCCCCAGCAGATGTTCTAGGAGGCGATGGACTAGGTAGTGTTTGGGGGGTGGAAGGAGAAAATACATTCTCACTCCTTGGAAGTCTCTGTGTCCATGTAAATAGTACGAATCTCTCATGGCCTCACTCAGCCAGGTCCCCCGTGCTTGTGCCGGGATGTGCTCTGAGCCTCTGACTGCTTAACCGGGACAGGTCCGTTTCTTTTCACACATCCCGCCCTTCAGCCTTGCCCGGTTCCGGAAGTCCCGAGGGCAGGCTCCCGGAGTCTCCAGCCCGCCAGCTTTGCTGAGTCTCTGGGGGAGGAGATGGATCAGGATCCCCCTGTCACCCCGCCTTGTTAGAATGCAGATCCAGGCCCCGCCCTAATACAGCAGGCTGGGTGCGCCCCCTGAGCCGGGGTGAGACCCACTGTGAGATCTCCCGGCTCCGCTTGGTGGAGGTGCCAGGCCCTGCCCCTTCTTCATGCTCACAAATTGCATGAAGCTGCAGGGGCTGCTCCCTGGGATGAGGAGTGGACTCAGTGTCTTGTGGGGAAGCACTTGAGCTGCGGTCGAGGCGTGTGTGGGTTTGAATCCTGGATCTGCCGCCTTCTAGCTGTGTGACCCTGGAGAGTGACTTAACCTGCCTGCACATGTTTTCTCCATCCGACATGGGAGCTGCCCCCATAAAGTTGTGGTCTGGGTTAAAGGAGATAATGGGTACTAAGCAATTAGCCGAGTGCCTGGCACAGACAGCCTGAAGATTTGGTCATCATTTACTCTCCTCCTCCTCCTCCCTCTCCTCCTCTTCCCCCTCCCCCTCCTCTTTGTCCCTCTTCTCCTCCTCCCTCTTCTCCTTTTCCTCCCCATCTATAGCAGCCACAGCTGGCGCATCCTGGTCTTCCTCCTTGCTGTGGGGCTTCTCACTCCTGGGGAAGGAGGTGATTTTGGGGGCTGTGCCTGGAAGGCCCCCTCTTCCCTGCTAACACTTTATTTCTGCTTCTAGGATCATCTAAACTTTTACTGCACCGGTAGCAGTTTGGGGAACCTGCTCCTGTCCATCAAGTGCGAGGAGGTGGAGGGCATTGAGTACCTTCGGATTATTCTCAGGTGGGGCTGCGGCATGGTTGGAGACCACACCCCTAGTGGTGGGGACCCAGAAATACCAGTCAGACCAGTCCTGTGTGTGTTTTTGTGGGGGGGTGGGGTGGAGGGATGGAGGTGGGGATGTGGAGATAGACCGGCCTATGTTCTATGTTTGGGTTGCCAGGCAGGAAGACCAGGTGTTTTGCCAGCTGACTGATTGTGGGAGTTGGAGTGGCATCCTGGTCTCAAGGTCACGTAGACCTTACCCTCACCTGCCTGTCTCTGGCTGTGAGGGAGACGGAGCGGAAAAATAGCGACAGCTCATTTTGCAGAGCCACAGTTCCACGTGGTCCTGTAGAGGGTTTGCCGGAACCCTGCCCATGGCACACATCCAGTTGGGAACTATAGACCCCAAAGCGTCCGCGTGCATGCTGGGTCCTCAGGATGTGGTGGTGGCCACAACAGGAGCACCGATTTACAGCTAAGCAGGGACCTCTCTGGAACCGGCTTCCGTTCGGTTTGACTAACATGTCCCGTGGAACCGCCTTTGTACCAGGAACTGTGATAGGGGCTTGGGCTGCAATGGTGACTGAGCGGCGGTCCCTCCTCTCCAGAGGGAGAGAAGAAGGGGATTTCACTGTGTGACGCAGGTGCTGTTTCAGTGACAGGCACAGGGTGCTGTGGAGCCCAGAGTTCGTCTCATTCCTCTCTGTCCCTGGGCCAGTGGGGAAGCCAGAACGGCCAGTGCGAAGGCCGAGGCCGGTGCTTGGCAGGGAGCTGTGAACCGTCAGGCTCCCGATCCCTACTTGTTGAATTAAATTGGAAGTCCTTGAAGGAAACGAACAATAACATTTGAAAAGAGCAATAACATTTTTTTTTCTGCCCAAATTTTGAGATAAATATGGGAGAGGACAGGGACACGGAGCCCTGCGATGGGAGAGGTGGGGCGGTACCGGGAAGTTGTTAGCAAAAATCAAAGGAGAGCATCCAGCCGGTCCATTGATGCTGCGGCAGAGAAGCTGGGGGAGACGTGGAGGTGCTGCTGCAGGCGGCCAGCCGCCCGCGGAAAGGAAGGCCACTGAGCTGAAGGCTACTGCTGCGTCCCCAGCTAGAGGAGAGCCCGATGCGGCAAGAAGGGAGTCATCAGGGCTGAAAAAGAAGAAAAAGAAGGAGAGGATGATGAGGAGGAAGAAGATGAAGATGATGAAGAGGCTGGTTCTAGCACAATTTTTTTTCTTGTCTATAAAGCATTTAATCTCCTGCACACAACTCACTCCTTTTAAAGAAAAAAGTTGAGAAGGAAGGCGGTGGAAGATTTGTTTTTAAACTGCACAGTGTCTTTTTTTGTATAGTTAACACACTACTGAATGTATCTTTAGATAGCCCTGCCCTGGTGCTATTTCCTTTCTTTCTTTTCTAAAATATGTTTTTATTGATTTTAGAGTGAGAGGAAGGGAGAGGGGGAGAGAGAGAGAGAGAGGAGAGAGAAACATTGATTGGCTGTCTCCTGCATGTCCTCTACTGGACTATTGGGGATTGAGCCTGGGCATGTGTTTTGACTGGGAACTCTTGCTACACGGGACAATGTACAACCAACTGAGCCAATTGAGCCAGTAACCTGGGCATGTGTTTTGACTGGGACCTCTCGCTACACGGGACAATGTACAACCAACTGAGCCAAGCCAGCCAATAAAGAAGGAATATGCTAATTGACTGCCACGCCCTCAAAGATGGCGGCACCCACAGCCTCAAGATGGTGGTGCCCTGTCCCCTCAGCCCCACAGCTTCCCAGGGCTGCCCAAGGCTCAGGTAACCAGGGACGGCCGAGCTTGCGCTGTCGGCAGTGGCAGCAGCAGAGGTGTGATGGGGGCATCACCTTCCCCTGTTTGCCAGGTTGCCTCCCGCCCCTGAGGGCTCCCGGACTGTGAGAGGGGGCAGGCCGGGTTGAGGGACCCCCCTCCAGTACATGAATTTTCATGCACTGGGCCTCTAGTATATATATAATGATTAAAATATGCAGAAATTCACAGAATACAATGATAGTGGTAGATGAAAACACACTTCTTATCACTTACAGCTCAACACAACTTATCACTTACAGATAGGAAATGAGAGGATTTGGATAATCTCAGTGTTATTTATGTGAATTATATATATTGGTCTTTATTTGTATCTATCTGTATTTAACTATCAAACTTTGACCCTCTAACAGAGATTTCTGCTGCTTTTCAAGTGCCTGTGGAATGTCTACACATTGATTGTAAGGAGATCAGTGGTTTTCTGAGAATGTGCTCCAACAGTCATCTTGGAGCAGAGCGAAAACCAAAAAACAAAACTCAAACTTCTAGGCGCTGACTATTTAAAAGATAATAAAGCCCAGCCAGGGTGGTTCAGTGGTTGAGGATTGATCCATGCACTGAGAGGTCCCTGGTTCGAGTCCCGGCCAGGGCTCATGCCTGGGTTGCGGGCTCGATCCCAGTAGGGAACGTGCAGGGGTCAGCTGAGTGTTTCCATCTCTTTATCCCTCTGCCAACGTGCAGGGGGCAGCTGAGTGTTTCCATCTCTTTATCCCTCTGCCTGCCTCTCTCTTTCAAAAAAAACAAAACAAAACAAAAAACCAAACACATGTTTTTTTAAAAAATGACAATAAAAATTTAAACATGCACATACATATATATTTGAATATAAATATGTAAGATACATAAATACATAAGTAATAATATATATCCCTATTCCTTTTTTATTTCTAGAATTCTATAGAACATTGTTCTGTGACTTCTCTTAACAATATATCTAGAGTTCTTTCTATATTAGTACATGGAGAAGTTAGCTTGTTAATTCCTTGTACTGCTGCATAGTATTCCATTATATGGACATGAAATAATTTACTTAATAGATCCCCTATTAATGGCTATTGTCAGTATTTTGGTATCACAAATAATGCTGCAATGAGTAACCTGGTACAAATTGTATGGTTTAAAATAATTTCTCAGAAGTGAGTTGGCTGGGTCAGAACATAAATGCATTAGTGTTTTAATAGAGATTGCCAACTAGCCTTCTGGAGGAGGTCTGTAAACTTGAACCATTACCAGTAATGTATCAGAGTACTTATTTTTCCAAAGCCTCTCCAACAGAATATTTTGTCAAGCACTTGGATTTTTGGCAATCTGATAGGCAAAAATAATATGTTAGTGTAGCTTAAATTTACAATAACTTTGCTGAATTATGTTGGGCATCTCTTCATATATTTAAGGAACACATGTATTTATTTTCTGTACAGTGTGTTTATAACCTTTGCTTCTTTTTAAAATTGAATTGTTAGTCCAAATTTCTACTTTTAAAAATCTTGCAGATAATTCTTGCTAGCATGTGGATTTAGGAACCAATCTCTTGTGGCACAAAGTAAATCTGTATAAATTTCAAAAAGCAGATACTTTGCCAAACATATTTGCTTTTATAATTTCATACATTGTAGCTACTCAATAATGGTCTCTGCTGTTATTATCAATATTATTATCTAAAGGGAATAAGAGGAAGGAATTAAGAAAGATTAAGGCCAACAAATAAATTAGAAATAAAATGAGCGCAAGACCTGACGTATAAATCTAGGCTACAGATTTATATGTAGTGTAGAAAAAGATATACTTCATTTGGAAGAAAAAAAAAACAACAAAATAGGTAACTAGCTAGTCAAATATAGATAAACATAAAATAAAAACCTACAAAATTAGGCATTAGGAAAGGCATATAACCACAGATGTGAAGAAGATTAAAAAATTACTAATGGAGGTTATATTCAATCCACATTATTATACTGGGAATTTTATTTGAAACAGATGCCTTTCTAGGAAAGCATGCTAATTTAACACGAGATTAAAAACCCGATGTAATAAGTGGAAAAGTTTGCAAAAAATTCTCTCTCCAAAAGTTTCTAGGTCCGGATGGTTTGCAGGTAGTTATTTTAAGCTCACAAGGAACAGATTTCTTGCTGCTTAAATTGCTCAAGAGAAACAAATACAGGAAGCTTCCCAATTAATTTAACAATGCTTAGGAGATTCTCATGAACAGTA
Organism: Myotis davidii; assembly: GCF_000327345.1. NCBI lineage: Eukaryota > Metazoa > Chordata > Mammalia > Chiroptera > Vespertilionidae > Myotis > Myotis davidii. The sequence goes on from NW_006294069.1 coordinate 4,354,143, forward strand.
TTAGACCAATGAAAGGAAAAAAGAAAGAGAGGAAAATAGGGCCCAATATTCCTTATGAATATGGAAGTAAAGATTCTAAATAAAATACCAATTCCAGCAACTCAAATCTAAGCAGTCTATTAACAGAATAATTCACTATAGCCAAAAAAGAGTTACTTTAGGAATGCAGAAATGGTTGATATTAGGAAATTATTTGTCCACTCAGTGTTTGTCTAACCAAAGCATAACAACGTATGAGGGACATGTGAGGAATAAGCGCTTGTTACCTGGCTATAGGAAGCATTCCGTTCCCATTAGGTATTCTTATTCCTTCTTCTTACTCATCTTCTCCAATGGACATGGATTATTATTGGCTTGGGAGGATGATCCAAAGATAGATGGTCTGGGAGAAGTGAAAGAAGTTCCCAAGAGCTGGAATGTGGAGTGTGTGTATACATGTGCATAGTACGTGTGAATGTGTGTAAGGTTGAATGGTCATGCTGGGAAGATTTTTAAAAAAGGCAAAATCATGTATAAACTCTGTCTAGGAACTTAGATTTTAATCCTGTGAGCAAATAGGAGAGGTCCTGAAAGGAGACCGTCATGACCAGACTTGCACTGTGGGATGAATACTGCCTAGAGTAAGGAGGATGGCTGGAAGGGAAGGCCAAGCCAGCAAGCAGCCGGCAGATGAGTCAGGAGGCTGCCTTGATGAGTCAGGTGACTGTCATATATTATGAATGGCGCCTCAAGAGCTGTGCTAGCCAATGGCCCTGATGGGAACTGGAACCAGGGTGCCTGGCACTGAGGATAGAGAAAAATGGGGAGAAAATTCCAAAATACCCAGGGAAAACGGACATTAAGAAAGAGCCGAAAATACCAACAATGAGAGAGGGATTTAATCCAATGAAATGTAAACAATGGTACTCTTTCAAAACGACTTAAATAAAGATTCTCAGAAGATAAAGAATAGCATCTACAAAAGGGATAATAAATTATGATACAATGAATGAATAGATATGAATCAAGAATGGATATACGGGTATGAAAAGGAAACAATTTCAATTATTGGAAATAAAAAAATAGTTGCTGAAGTAAAAACACTTAATACATTGGATACATCCTAGTCTTTTAACAGTCAAAGTGAATCTGTGAATTGGAATTCGTCAAGAAAGTCGACAAGAGCACAGTCCAGATATAGTGATAAAGTATATGAAAAAGAAGATAAATGGATACTGGGCCGAGAGGCCCCAGCATGTGTCTCAAAGGAGTTCCAGAGGAAAAGCGTGGAGAAGCCAGTGGAGAAGAGCTATCCGAAGAGAGAATGGCTGAGAATACTTCAGAACTGAAGAACGAAAGCACACCTGTGGTGCTGGACAAGATTTTAAAACAAAACAACCCTTTTGGACACATTGCAGTGAGATAGGAGGACATCGTAGATGAAGAGAAGCCCTGGTGCATGCGGCTGAGTGGGTTGGGAGTTGAAAGGTTGCTCATTCCATTCCTGGTCAGGGCACCTACCTGGCTGTGGGCTCGCTCCCGGGAGAGGCCATGCAGGAGGCAGCTGATCCATGTTTCTCTCTGACATCGATGTTTTTCTCTCTCTAGCCCGCTACCTTCCTCTCTCTCTCTAAAAAAACAACAAAATACAAAAAAACACCAACAAAAAGAGAACATTTTAAAGCGACCTAAGAACAAGGACATTATCTGTGAAGTGATGGCAGCCAGGCTGAGAGCAGACTTCTCATCGCCACGGCACAGTTTCTTGTCAGCAATGGGACGATATTTTGAAAATATTGAAGGAAAGAAAGAAAGAATCCTTTTAACCTAAAATTCTATACCCAGAGAAACTATTCGCAAAGACAAAATAAGACTGTTTTTAGACATAAGGAAAATGAAGGGAGTGGTGTACTACTTACACACTCTCCCTGAAAGAACTACTAAAGGGTGTGCATCAGCCAGAAGAAAAGAGAAACCAAAAGAAAAAATTATAAAGTGACAAGAAATAGGCAAACTACGCTGATAAGATTAATTACTGATTGGAAAAAAAGAAGTCATTTATTTGTGTGTGTTTAAAGAGGCTTGAGCTAAATTTATAAACAAAAGTAGAAGGGCAATGGGATGAGAAGGGTTCAGTAGTTACTGTTTACCCTTCTCAAGAGAGAGGTATCAAATAAGTTTAGAGTTTGTTGGGCAAGTATATAAATATGTGTATTAGAAGTTATAGAAATACAATCTATAGCAGAGTGACAGAAAGTATTTAAAAAACTCTATTAAACTGAAGACAGGAAAGGAGAAAAAAAGTGAAAAAAAAAACCATCATAAAACATAGGGTAATAGAAAACACCAGATAATAAAAGTCGAAATACATTAGTAATCACAATAAGTATAAATAGTTTAAAATAGCCTATGGAAATACCAGATGGGACCAAAAACACAGCTATATTCTGCTTGTAAAAGACATACCTAAAGAAAAACAATGCGAAAAGATTTAAGATGAAGAAATGGAAAAAGATATGCTGGGAAAATACCGAGAAAGGATGGCATAACAATATTAATATCAGACAAAATAGAATTCCAGGAAAAAAGCATTAGTAGGGCAAGAGGAGCACTCCTTGGTAACTTGGGAGCACCTCTTCCCACTCTTGATGTTTCCTGTGGTGTGGAGGGAGCACTTGGTACAACACCGCTGGCTCTCTCCGCCCTCTCTGTTACGTGCATTTGGGAGCAAGAACTGGACACATGCAGCTGTGTTCTTCCCCTTTCCCTCTTGGAGCTAGCTGCCATCAGGGCTTCCCTCTGCGCCCCCTGGACTGCAAGTCCCCCCTGACCAGACCCCACGCGAGGAGGCTTGCCCCTGCCCAGCACTGGCTGTGACTGGGTGGGTAATTCTGGAGTTCAGTTAGAAGATTCATTTCATCTTCACGCTAACCTGCGTGCCTCCTCTTGGCCTTTATCAGTAACAAAGGAGTTATTTTGACTCCAAATGCCTTACTCTTCGTTTTTTGTTTGTTTCTGAATGTGTTCATAACCGGGGCAAGGAAAGATGCCCTTTACGGGAGCCTCGGAGTCCTCAGCCTACGTGATGATAAAGAGAACAGTCCACCCAGAAGATCTAACAGTCCGGAACGTGTAGACCCGTACTTAGTAACATAGTCCTGAATTTAAAAAGCCCCAAACTGTTACGAATATAAGGAGAAGTAGACAAATCCTCGGTTATGATGGGAGATTTCAGTAACATCTCTCATATACCGATGGACAAGCAGACAAAAAATTGTGAGGATATAGAAGATTTAAACAATACAATGAACAAATTTGATCTAGTAACATACTTCCCTGAACTCAACAAAAGAAAAATGTACATTATTTTCAAATCCATATAAAACATGAAAAAAAAGTCCATGAATTAAGTCAATACATTTCAAATAATATCATACAGATTATGTTCCATGAATATAAAAAATTTAGAAATCAACAATTAGAATACTGAAGGAAAAAAAGTCATACATTTGGAGAGTTAAGGAAAAATCCTTTTAAATAACTCATGGGCTAAAGGGGAAATCACAAAAGAACTGACAAAATATTTAGCCCTAAATGACAATGAAAATACTACTTATCAATGTGTGGGATGCAAAAAAAAAAAAAAAAAAAAAAAAAGTAGAGAAAAATGTATAGTTTTAAATGCATTCATGAAAACGAAGAAAGATTAAATGTGTAAGTGTGTGGGTCAAGAAGTTAGAAAAAGAATAGAAAAAAAAAACCCCAAAGAAAACAGAAGGAAGGAAATAGAGAAAAGAACAAGCTAGCAAAGTAGCAAAGATAACAAAGAAATAGAGACAATCAATAAAACTGAAAGCTATCTACCTAAAAAGATGAATAGATAACCCCCTAGGGAGGGCTGAGGAAGGAAAACAGAAAATACACAGATGGTATTACAGCCATGAAGGAAGGGACTCAACTGCAAATAGAGACGAAGGGCTAAGAGAACCCCAAACAACTTTATACCAATGCATTTGATGATAATTTTACAGAAAAATATAAATGACCAAAATTGATCCAATAAGGAATGGAAAACCTAAATATTCACCATTAAATAATGGAATTGGTCGCCCAGCGATCCTCCCACGATAAAAGAGGCCCAGAGATTTCACAGATGATTTCTAGCAAACCTTTAAGAATCAGGAAATCCCTGTGGTATACAAACTCCTTCACACGATGAGAAGCTCTCCATCAACTTTATGAGGCTGGAATAACACCCTGATATCAAAACCTGACAAGGGAAGCACAAGAAAAAAAAAATAGGCCAGTGTTGCTATTGAACATAGAGGTGAAACTCTAAATAAAACATTAGCAAATTAAATTTAGCTTGATATGAAAAAAATATTATGTACACAAGTGGAATTTTACCCTTGGAATGAAAAGATGGCTCAACAGAAATGTAATCCACTAGGTTTTACAGATTAAAAGCCCTATAATTATCTCAGCAGATGCAGAAAAGCATTCAGTAGAATTCAACACACTCATAATGTGCTAAATGAATTGGGAACAGGATAAATTTAGAGTCTTATGGTAAATCCCTTTATAAAGCAACTTTCATCCCATTTATATTTTGAGTAAATCCAGATTTTCAAATATTAGTTTCTTTTTATAAAGGTTTAGTTGCGTGTCAGAACCTAAATATATATATAGAAGCTGTGCCCAGTGCTCTGGGAGAACACAAAAAACCCACAAAGAGACCAAAAAAATCATGGGGAACTTGAAGGTGACGATTTGGCTTTTTCCCATATTTTGGTTTTGGGCAGCTTTACCAGGCAGGTCCTTTAAGTGTCGTCCCCCCCCCCACTCCCCACCCCGTGAGGTACCTACACAGCATTTCATTTTCCCACCACTTGAGTGTGGTGCCCATCGCGTGGGTTGGGTGGAATGAGGCAGATCTGACCTGGGGAGACATGAAGCAAGTGTCCCTGCCCTGAGGTCTGGCGTGATCTCAGCCACCTTCCTCATTGACTCCTCGGCTGGGGGCACGTCTCCTTTTGCAGGTCCAAAGTGAAGACAGTGCATGAACGGATCCCCTTGGCGGGCCTGAGCAAGCTGCCCAGCATCCCTCAGATTGCCAAGGTAAGGCCAAGCCCCGAGAGAAGGCGGCTTCCTCTTCTAGCCCAGGGCTGGCCTCTGGGTGGGGGTGCAGGCTTGTCCCTTGGGGCGGGGAAGGCCACTGTACTCTTTGGCCCTTGACTGCATGGATGGGGTTGGCAAGCGGGGGGTCGGGGGGTAGTGGGGGTGGTGGTGGTGGTGGTGCAGACACCTCTGTCTTCCCGACACCCTCCCTATCTCACCCTCAGTATAATCCGGGGAGTTCACAGCTAGTTCAGGAGACAGGAGACATGGAAAGGGAGGGCTGGGTATGGAGAGTAGCCCTTCAGAGGAGGAAGAGGAGGGAGCGGTGGCCAGGGAGCCTGCACAGCAGAGGAGAGTTGGGCTGTTGATGCAAATGGAGGAGCCCTCAGGCAGGAGCCACCAGCTGGCGGGTGGGGAGGGAGGGGTTGGGGGGGACGGAGGAGGCAATTGGCCAGTGGGAAGAGAAGGATGGTCAGCTGGATCCGCACTTAGGGAGCGGGAATGCTGGGGGGAATTGTGCCCAGTGCCTGCGGTGGCCTCACTCCATGAGGAACCCAGGAAGTTAGTTGACTTCCCTGGCCAATGGATAGTGAGCAGCAGAGCCCGGGTCCAACGCCAGGCATCCCGACACCGCAGGCCCTGGCCTCCCGTGCGCTTTCCCCAGTGGGCAGGGGAGCCCAGATGCTCTCCAGATGTGGTTCCTGAA
>NW_006294069.1:4359982-4363562 GCF_000327345.1 Myotis davidii
CCCTGCTCAGGCATTCTGCGATGACGCAGTGGGACTGAAATTCAGCCCTGTCCTGTACCCCAAGGTGAGACGTCCCTCCTCCCCTCCCCCAGGGCTCCGCGGCTGGGCTCGGATCTGTACCCCAGGGGCTCTGTGGGAATCCTCTGCATCTTGGTGGGGGTTTGTGGGGTCTCTGCGATAAACCTCCATGTCTCCCCTCTCCCTGCTCACCCTTCACAAACTGGCCACGCCTGGGTCTCCGGCCTGAGACGTCCTCAGCTGTGTGCAGGTAGCGGAGGGCTAGCAGGGTGGCAGCCTCCCACCTTCCAGCGCCCCTGCTCCGCAGCCCTGGTCAGCGCTGGGGGATGTTGCCCCTCTGGCTGGGGATGGAGGCCGGTGCGGACCTGGTCAGCCATCACAGGAGAGTGAGGGCGGCAGAAGGCAGGACCCCACTAAACAGGAAGAGGCCAGACTGCAGCTCCTCATTGAGAATGTTACTGCAGCTCTGAGGCCTGACAAGCCCCTGCTCGGCCCTACATCATAAACCGGCTGGTTCTAGTTATTAGTTTCCTTAGGACTGTCCTGGTCTTCACCCTGGTTCTGATGTGGGCGTGGGGGCGGAGGGAGGAGCAATAATAACACAACAAACCAACAACCCACTGAAGAACCATTATGGAGGGACAGGACTTACATCACCACAGACAGCAAATTGCGTTAGATCGGCCGCAGGAAGAGGCCCTGTGCACCCACTGCTGCTTCGTGAGCCGGCGGGGTCTGGAGGCTGGGTCAGCGCTGTGGCCGCTGGGCATGCTGGGGTGGGTCTGGTCCATGCCCGAGTCCCAGTTCCGACAGCCAGGAAGCGTGAGCTGAAATGTTTGGTGGGGAAGGGAGGCACTATCCTGGCTGGACCTCCAGAACCCCCTGGAACAGACACCTTCAGTGTTCACGATTGGATAGGACACTCTGCTGATGGCTGAGCTCATGACAGCGCCTCTCTGCACAGAGAAGGCGCCAGAGCCCTTCTCTCAGGCACCTCTTCCCAGCGCTCTGAGCATCCATAGGCACTTAGCGGTAATAGGCTGCGCTCCACTGAACACTTTCTATCACTCCAAATGCCCTTCTATTTATAATTAAAGCTGGATTAGTGAGGTTTAACCAAACATTACAGCCCCACCATAAAGGCCCAACTTAACGACAAGTTGGGCAGTTTTGTTGTCAGGTCATATCCGCGGAGAGAGCCTAATGACGCCCATTTGCATAGTTCTCTCTGTCACTTGGGAAGCCTCCTGCTCTGGTAGCAATGGAGGAGCAGCTGGGTTTTCATGTTTTCTACATTTGAAGGACTGCTTAGTCCGGCTGGGGTGTTGCTCTGGCTGGTGTGTGTGTGTGTGTGTGTGTGTGTGTGTGTGTGTGTGTGTTTAAAATTCACAGAGTTTAGAATGTTCCTTGGAAGGTCTCCATGGCCGGGTGCCTCTTCCCTGGCAGGGCAGCTGCTCTGCTCCTCTGAGTCATCCCAGCAGCGAGTGGGTGGCTCCCTGCGGGTCGGCCAGCGGTGCTCTTCCAGGGGGAGCTGACAAGTGTCCATTTCCCAGGCAGCTCGGGCCTCCCAGAGACATGTCATGTGTGGCAACCTAACACGGGCCTCATATTGCGGCCAGACAAGTCACGCCTGGTTTGTTTCTCCCATAACATGAGGTTGGATCCCTCCTTTTTATTGCAAAGGATATCCCAATAGCGTCCAAATCTTCCCTCCCCCACTGAGCTGGGTCCACTCTAATCTTTCTGGGGAATTACACTGATGATGAGGAGGATGATGATGATGACAGCTGCTCTGTGCTCAGCACTTTAGGTGCTTGGTATCATTGAATCTTCACAACCACACATCCCCATTTCACGGATGAGGAAACCGAGGCCCAGAGGAGTTAAGTGACTCACTCGGATCTGTAAAGGCAAAAGCAGCAGATTCCCACTTGGAGTTTAGCGTTTCTGACCCTCAGATCCCTACTCTTGGAAGCGCAATGGAAAATGAGATAAAACTAGTGGTCAGGTTTCTCAGCCCTTTGCGGATTGCATTGGGTGTGTCACTCCTAACAGGGGGCTCCGTGTAGTCCTCTCACTTACAGATGAAGGGGATTAAAGTCCGGCAGGAGCAGTGCCTTGTCAAAATCACCTGCTATTACAGGTGGAAGGAGAGCTGGTGTCACCCTCGCTTACCAGTTTTGGGGGCCTGGCTTCACTTTTCGCACCACAGGTAACACACTGGGGTAACATCAGTTCCCTGAGTCCTGCTGGACCCCCTGTGTGCCCAGGCCTTGGCTGGCACATCTGGATGGGAACAGAATCAGCGATCCAGGGGTTTGGCCACGACTGGGGAACGCTCAGGTGTTGAGACATAGCTAAGAGCTTTGGAGTTGCATCCTGACTACACCCTCTCTCCTCTTCTACGTGTGGGTGTCTCATGTCAGGGGGCACACTCTCCACTGAAATGGGTGCTTCCCCCTCCATTTCCCTCCAAATTAATAAACAATCTGATTTTTCTTCCCACATTTTCCAGGCCTCCCACATGATTGTGTCCTATGATGAGCATGATGTCAAGAACACATTCAAATTTGGGGTCATTTATCAAAAAGCCAAGCAGGTAAGCACCACGAATCCATACTGGTCACCATACCCTCTGCGTTCTCGCTGGGGACTCTTTATTTCTTCCCTCAAGTACAAGAACCCTGTACCATGTTCTTGAATATCTTGAATACAACGATTTTAAGTGTGAGTTAGACTGGAGGTGTGTGAGGAGTGGGGGACTCCTCACACAGAGGCCTGCAGAGCCTTTAAGCGGCAATGTAGTTTTCCATGCAGTAAATTCTAAATCTCCCCGGCTGCCTTAGCTCCTCTGCTGGTCACAACAAGAAAAACCAGACTGGGTAGAGGGAATGGATTAGCCCCAGCTGCTCTCTTTGCCCACCGTCCTCCCAGCTGGCAAGAGCTTTCTCTCCCCAGACGTCAGTAGTGCGGGAGCCAATTGTGTGCATGTGTGCCCAAATCTGTGTTCAGCGACGTCATGTTTGTTAGCTGGAATTCAGCTACGGTGGAAGTATTTGCACCATGGTAATTGGCAAACACCAGGGCTTCTGTTTCCCAGTTTGGAGAACTGGTTGTTAAAAAATTTACCTGTATACCCACTGCTCCCCCCGCCCCCTCTGTCTCTTTTAGCTTTGTAGTTCCCAGTAGTGTTTCTCAAAATGTGTTCCATGAGACAGTCTGGTGAAGTATCTGTGGACAAATGACACGGAGGGGGTTTGGTTGTCCAGAAACGTTTTAAAGGCTCTAAGAACCCCCACGTGAAAGGACTCCTTATCACTCTGTCGCATCTTTATTAACCTCCTGAGAAGTAGCCTGCTTGAACAGGCTAATGATGCCTCACCAAGGTTTTATGAAAGAAGGTGCCACACTCATTTTTTTCTTTGTGTCATCCAGGATCCTAGCATGGGACTTTGTATAATTACACTCATAATGCTTTGTGATGTGAATTAACGAGTGAATAAAAGTTTTGTTGGCCCTGCTCACGGTAGCTCAACAGTACCTTTCATTCTTATCCGTGGAG
>NW_006294069.1:4363595-4399578 GCF_000327345.1 Myotis davidii
TTAAAAACACTCTAATTAAGTGAAGAGTTTAGGAGCTGAAAAACCAACACAGATAAATCATGTAATGGAAGGGAGATTATTCAGGTAGCCGCTCTGATTGCTTTCACAGACTGCGTTTTTATTTTGCACAGCTCTGCTCACGTAACCCACCTAATTAAAGCTCGTTGCTTGTGAAATTTACCAAAGCAGATCTCATAAAGTGATTACAATCCAATGTTCCAGCAAAGTTATAATCACTGAACGCTAACCATCCACCTCCAAGCAGGAGTCTGTGGTTTATGTACCTGATGCTGTGGAGGCAAGGTGGGGGCGCACAGGGAGTTTTTTTTTTTTTTTTTGAAACTTGGCAGATTGTTATTCTGCAAACCTACGGCCTGGGGACATTTAATGTGAACATTTGTTGTATGAAAGCCCTATGCTGGTCGCAGGGTATAAATAAGCCCCATCTCACTCTTCTGTTTGTCAGGCACTGTGCTAAGCATTGTGGGGGATACAAGTGATGACGAAGACCCCCTCCCTGAGTGCATGGTTAAGCTCAAGGCCAGTACAAAATAAAGATAATGCTCATACCAGGCTGGGGATAAATCTGGAGAGCGCTCTAGCTGAAATGTTTTCCCAGAAGGAGATGTTGTTGTCTGGAACTAGTTGTTCTCCCACACTCGCCTCATAACCTGGGGCCGATGGGATGCTGGGCTAGAGTTGGGATGCCTTCCTGGCACGCTATGAAAGTTTTCTGTGCAGGGCTAGATGGTAAATATTTTAGACTTCATGGGCCTACTGTCTCTGTTGTGGCCACTCAACTCTGCCTCTATAGTGCAAAGGCAGCCAAAGGCAATATGTAAATGAGTTGGCCTGATTGTGTTCCAATAAAATTTTATTTATAAAAACAGGCAGCAGGCCAGACTTGGCCCACAGGGCTAGTTTGCAGGCCTCTGCTAGAGAGTGGTGTGTCCCAAACTTCAGACATTCACAAACCATACTCAGTATCGTTTGTCCCACTCTATGGCACTGTTACAGTTTTTATCACACCTCTACTATCAATTGCCTAATATTTTCTTTAAAAGTTTTTTCAACTGAAATGCATTTATTATTTTTAATATGTTTTTATTGATCTCAGAGAGGAAGGGAGAGGGAGAGAGAGATAGAAACATCAATGAAGAGAGTGAATCATTGATTGACTACTTCATGTATGCCCCCTACTGGGGATTGAGCCCACAATCCCAGTATATGCCCTACCCAGGGATCGAACTGGGACCTCCTGGTTCATAGGTTGACGCTCTACCACTGAGCCGTGCCGGCCGGGCTGAAATGCATTTATTTTGAAAGGAAATTTTTATTTTGATACTCTGGAAAATCAGTATCGTTGTACATGAAATGAAGGTGGTTCTAAGCCAGCCGTGGGCAAACTATGGCCCGCGGGCCGGATCCAGCCCGTTTGAAATGAATAAAACTAAAAAAAAAAAAGACCGTATCCTTTTATGTAATGATGTTTACTTTGAATTTATATTAGTTCACACAAATGCTCCATCCATGCTTTTGTTCCGGCCCTCCGGTCCAGTTTAAGAACCCATTGTGGCCCTCAAGTCAAAAAGTTTGCCCACCCCTGTTCTAAGCAGAAATACTGTAAAAATTAAAAGTTACTGAAGTCTGACTGGATTCTGTTACCCGTTGAAGGGTTGGGACCTGGGCTCAGCTCTTTTTTGTCTAATGTACTCGTTAAGGAGGTGTTAAAGAACCCCTGTTGGAGACTTTCTCCTCCAAGCGGTGGCGCAGACGGGAGTGTCTGTGTCATCTGAGGCTGCTCGTGGCCATCTGTGGATGCCCTCAGCTGTCTGCAGATCCTGCCACTGTGGGAGAGCCTGCTGATCGGTGGGCCACTCAGTGTTTCAAGCCTGTCACAATTGTAGAGCCTACTGCTGTTTTTAGCTTTGCCTTCTATTAAAAAACGTTATTAAACTTCTAGTTTTTAGATATTTGTAGATTTACATGTAGTTGTAAGAAATTTATAGAAAGATCTGTGCAACCTTTACCCAGTTTCCCCCACCAGAAATCCTATTTAAAAAAGAGCTAATATGCTAATTAGACCGGATGGCAGAATGACCTTCCTGAACGACCTTTCAGATGACCTTCCAGAACAACCAGTGGGTGTGGGGTGGGGCCTCAAGGCAGCTGGGGCTGCGAGGGCCTACTCTTGCCTGATTTTCGTTTATTGGGCCTCTAGTGTCTTATAAAACTAATAGGGGCCTGGTGCACAGATTTGTGCACTGGTGGCGTCCCTTGGCCTGGCCTGTGGGGCTCTCTGACATCCCCCGAGGGCTTCCGGATTGTAAGAGGGTGCAGGCAAGGCCAAGGGACCCCACTGGTGCATTGGGCCTCTAGTATGCATATAAGATCTTTGGTTAATCTCTTCCCACTCTCCCCCTTTCTTCCTCTCAATTTCTCTCTGAGATTCATCAGTCTGTTCAATGTTTCCATATCTGTGCATTGAGCATCTGCCCCCTGGTGGTCAGTGTGCATCATAGCTACCGGTTGAATGGTTCTTTGGTTACTCTTCCCCCTTTCTCCCTCTCAATTTCTTTCTGAGATTCATCAGTCTGTTCAATGTTTCCATGCCTGTGGTTTCTGCTCCTGTGTTGAGTGTCTGCCCCCTGGTGGTCAGTGTGGGTCATAGCTACCAGCTGGTTGGCTGGTCGCTTAGTCTTTTATATATATAGACTAGAGGCCTGTTGCACGAAGAGATTCGTGCAATAGGCCTTCCTTTCCCCTGGCTGCTGGCACTGGTTTGCCTCCGGCACCCGGGGCCCAGGCCTTTGCTCTGGCAGGAGCCGGCCCGGGAGCCATGAGGCCTCGCTGCTCCGCCGGCCCCGGAAATGTCAGGCCTCCCTGCTCTACTGGCCCCGGGCCGTCAGGCTTCACTCCACCGCTTGGAGCCTATGTATGCAAATTAACTACCATCTTTGTTGGTGGTGAATTTGCATATCACACTGATTAGCCAATGGGAGGCGTAGCGAAGGTATGGTCAATTTCCATGTTTGTCTCTTATTAGATAGGATAGTGCAATATCACAACTGTGCAATCCATGTGTCTTATTCTGACTTCCCCAGTTTTATATGTACTCATCTGGTGTGTGTGTGTGTGTGTGTGAGTGTATTTCATTCTATATAATTTTATCACATGTTTAGGTTAGACAGTCAAGATACAGAATTCCAGTTCACTTTTTGCTTTTAGGACATCTTGCGTTTCCTTTTTGTAACCATGCCAATCTTCCTCCTGCCTCTTATGCTCCCTTCCCTCTCCAGTCTCTAACTCTTGGCAACTACTAATCTGTTCTCCAATTTCTAAAACTTTGTCCTTTCAAAAATGTTCTCTGAATCGCATCATACAGTATATAAAGTTTTGGGATTGGCTTTTTTCCACTTGGTGAAATTCATCCAAGTGTTGCAGCATGTCAAGAGTTTATTCTTTTTTATGGCTGAGTAGTATTCCATGGTGTGGGTGTACCACAGTCTGTTTAACCATTCACCCACTGACCAAAAGCTGGGTTGTTTCCAGGTTTTGACTATTCTGAATAAAGCTGCTTTGGACATTTGTAGACAGGTTTTTATGAGCATAAGTTTTTAAATTTGTGGGCTAAATGCCCAGCGGTACAATTGCTGGGTTATAAGGTACCTATATGCTTAGTTCTATAAGAAACTGCCAAACTATTTTTGAGAGCGGTTGTTCCATTTTGCATTCCTACCAGCAATATTTGATTGGTCTGTTATCTCCACATCCTTGGCAGCATTGGGTGTTGTTAGTATTTTTTATTTTGTCTGTTCTGGTAGATGTGCAGTGATACCTCGTTATATTTATATCTTATTATTATTATTCTAATTTGCATTTCTCTAATGGCTGATAATGTTGAACATCTTTTCATATGCTTATTTGCCATCTGTATATCCTCTTAGGTGAAATGATTGTCATGTCTTTTGACTATTTTCTTTTTTTTTATTAGCATAGTAATAGAAACTTCAAAAGGAAAGTTAATCACAGTAGACCCTAATCCTTAAAATAGAAAGCAGAAGTAAGAAGAGGATGCTCCAGCGGTATGTGGATTATATCTAAATAAAGTGTACAGTTCAGTTGAATATTCACGGAATGATGCAACTATCACCACTATCTAACTCCATAACATTCCCATCAACCCCAAAGAAAGTCTACATTCATTAGCAGTCACTCTCCATCACCACTCTCTTACCTCTGGGTAACCACCAATCGACTGTCTGTCTCTATGGGTTTCCTGGTCTGGACATTTCATATAAATGGAATCATAACATGCGGCCTTTTGTGTCTGGCGTCTGTCACTTAGCATAATGTTTTCGAGGTTCATCCATGTTGTAGCATGAGTCAGCACTTTACGCCTTTTTATGGCTGAAGGATATTCCATTGTATAGACGTACCACATGTTGTTTATTCATTTGTCAGCTGATGGGCATTTCAGCTGTTTCCATTTTGGGGCTTTTATGAAGAATGCTGCTATTAACGTTCCAATTTTTGTGTGGACTTGTGTTTTTATGTCTCTTCGATATATTGTTAGGAGTGGAATTGTGGGTCTTATGGTAATGCTCTGTTCAGCCTTTTGAGGAACTGCCAGACTTTCCAAAGTGACAGCGCCATTTATATTCCCCCGGCAGCACATGTGGATTCTGATCTTTTTACACTCTCCCCAACACTTGCCTTTCTTTTTGATCCTAGCCATCAGTGCGTGTAAAGTAGTATCTTCTTGTGGTTTTGGTTATGATTGAGTTTTAAGAGTTCTCTCTATATTCTAGGTAGGAGTCCTTGGTCAGAAGTCCAGCTATCAGTTGTCATTTACGGATTGGTTTTTGGCACCCTGTCTAAGAGCTCTTTGCTTCAGCTTTGTGTTTTGGTGTATGGGAGGACGCTCCATTAACTGAGCCCCACCTTTGTACTGACCAGCAGCTTGTGTTTGAAGAGAAAGTCCTCATTAACCAGCCCCCCACATCCAGGTCTGTGAGTGAGCCCCAGTCCTTCCTCCAGGCAAGGACAGAGCCACTGGATGGCGATTGTGGTGGGGAACGGGGAGAAAGAGAGAAAGGGACCAGTAACTGGACAACCACGTTCCTTCCTTTGGCACCAAGAAGTCTCTTTCTAACCCCTGCCCCTGGCCTGTGTGTCTTCCAGACGCTGGAGGAGGAGCTGTTTGGGAACAACGAGGAGAGCCCAGCTTTCAGGGAGTTCTTGGACCTGCTGGGGGACACCATCACCCTGCAGGACTTCAAAGGGTAGGTGCCGGCCACGCGATGGCTCCAGCCCCACGGGTGAGGACTTGGAGGAAGGGCAAGGGGCGACAGCCTAGTTCAGGGAGGGCATGTGAGACTTAAAAACATACACTAGAGCCCAGCTGGTGTGGCTCAGTGGTTGAGCATCGACCTATGAACCAGGAGGTCACAGTTTGATTCCCAGTCAGGATACATGCCCGGGTTGCAGGCTTGATGCAGGAGGCAGCCGATCAATGATTCTCTCTCATCATTGATGTTTCTATCTCTCCCTCTCTCTTGCTCTCTGAAATCAATAAAAATATATACCCCCCCACACACACACACCCCCACAGGAAACACGGGGTTGCGTTTCAGCAAATGATCAACACTCCTTTCCAAGGGGACAGGAGCCCAGGGGATAATCAAGGATGCAGGTTATCTGAAAGGCGTTGACACCGGCCTAGGATGCATGATGAAACTGCTCCCGCTCAGATGCGCTTTCCTAGTTACATTTGGCTCAGACGGAGAGCTTAATGAATCCACCTTCCCTATCACTCACCTGCCAGCATTCAGGGAAGCGGGCCCTGTGCTTAACAATAACCCACAACCGTCGGACCAACTAGCATAGAAGCGGGCCCTGTGCTGTTTGGGGGACATGTTAATCAGCTTAACAATAACCCACAACCGTCGGACCAACTATGTTTGGGGGACATGATCCATTTTAGATCATACACAGGAAGGATGGATAACTAAGAGTTGGTAGAAATACAGTAGCCCACACCCGTAGCCCCCTCCCCCCGGCAGGAATCTATGCCACCGTCCGTGGTTCTCCAAGTGGACAGAAAGCACATGGGAGCTATTGCTTGGAAAACTCTGGACTTCGGTTTTCCTTGGCAAAGGCCACCTTTGGGAGGGACCTTCAGACCTGGCCGGACTGTGCTGTGTGTCACGGCCGGCACGCGGCAGCCCCCGAATTCCCCGCTCCAGCAGCCACGTTAACAGGATCTCCCGACGCGTGTGAGAACCCCCAGGCCTGTCAGGCAGTAGGTGTTCTGGAATCCCTAGGTGTTCTTCCTCGGCTTCCTTCTCTCCTCTTCCTTCCCCTTCCCCCCTCTCCCTCCATCCTCCTTTCCTTCAAGGTCGTCACTGTCCGGCCTCAGTCTCACATGGGTTACAGTTCCGCCTCCATTACTTGGTAGCTCTGTGACTTTGGACACGTGATTTAACCTCTGCGAGCCTCAGTTTCCTCATCTGTAAAAGGGAGGTAGACAGTGCTGACCCCACAGGCTGCTGGGGGTTAAGGCAGATCATCCCGTGAGACATGTGAGCTGGTGCTGAGCAGAGAGGACGCACCACCTCCATTGACCCTGAGGTGCCATCTTTGTAAGGTGCGTCCAGATTTCACAGATGTAAAATGGGAAAGGATGTGTCTTGAATAGATGCAATGAAGTCTGTTAAAACCAGGGAGGACCCAGAGGTCATGTCGTCCCATCCCTTTACTTTTTAAATTTACTTATTTATTTCTGTTAATCCTCACCTGAGGATAGTTTTACATTGACTTTTAGAGAGAGTGGAAGGGGAGGGAAGGAGGGAGGGAAGAGAGAGAAAAAGAGAAAAAGAGAGAGAGAGAGAGAGAGGGAGAGAGAGAGAGAGAGAGAGAGGTGAGAAAGACACATCGATTGGTTGCCTCCCGTATGTACCCTGATGGGGCCGGGGATCAAACCAGCAACCCAGGACCATGTCCTTGACCCGGAATCAATCCCGAGGCCCTCCGGTGCACAGGCCAAAGCTCTAACCACCAGGCCATGCTGGCCAAGTCCTACCCCTTTATTTTACAGAGAAAGGAAATGGGCCCAGAGAGATGAAGGGAAATGCCAAGGCCCTGGGCTGACTTAGGGGCAGAAGCAGGTCTAGAGCCTGGAGCGCCTGACCCCGGCCCGCGTGCTTTCTGCCACGCCGGCCGAGCACGTTTCCTGGACCGTATTGCAGAGCCTGGGGGGACTGATGTCCAGGGTCTATTTGATTTCATCTTCTTAAAGGAACCTGCATCCTCCTCTTCATGCTGAAGAGTGTGATCCGTGGCTAGCAGCCCGTGTCCATAAAGGAAGAAGGGGCAGCTGCCAGAGGCCACCCCGTTCCTTAGCTCCTTTCCCGCCTGTGGTACCTCCAGGCTGGGTGCTGCCGTGTGGGGTCCTGTCCCCACATCGGACGCCGGCTGGCCAGAAGTCAGGCACCTGTCACCTCTTCAGGCTGACTGGAGGCTCCTGTGGGGCTCACCACCACCCAGCAGGATGGCCGGTTTCCTGGGCTTTGGGCCGAGGACTTGGACCTGGCCTTGCAGGGAGCATAGGCTGGTGCGCAGCCTTAGGGGCCACTGGCACCCAGGACAGCACTCATTGGGATTTGTGGGTGGACGGCCTCCCTTCCCACATGACTTACGTTATGGAGGGGACGCAGCCAAAGCTTGGAATTCGTCTTTGTCTTTTCAGTGTGGGTTTCTGGGCGGACGCCAGGGCTCGTCTGCTCAGAAGGGCAGACCCGCCTGCTCTCCCCGCATCACCGTCTCTCAGCCAACCCTCCACGCCCCTTCACCTGCTCCATGTTTTTAGGGAAAGTTGCGCCAAGTTGCCCACTAACCCCCACTCTCTCTCCCCGTGGCACTTGCCCCGTTTTTTGTGCTGACAGTTTCCGAGGAGGCCTGGACGTGACCCACGGACAGACGGGGGTGGAGTCGGTGTACACGATATTTCGGGACAGGGAGATCATGTTTCACGTCTCCACAAAGCTGCCCTTTACCGAGGGAGACGCCCAGCAGGTAACCGGGGGTGGGAGGGATCTGGGAGCCTGGGGCGTGCGAGGTGAGAGTCTTCTGGTCCCACCTACCTGAGGGAGTGCACCCCCTCCCCTTTCACCACCAAGAGGCCGGTCTGTCCAGCGGTGCTGTTCCCCTCACAGCCTGTTCTATCGCACGATCTCACCAACGCAGACAGGACAGCAGGGCTGAGGTTATCCCGCTCTGACCAGGGAGCACTGCAGCTCAGTGTGGTCAAAAGACTGTGTCCCGGTTGCTTGGGGCAGAGCTGGGAGCGGAGCCCAGGGGCCCTGGTCACATGGGGGGTGGTGAAGAGTCCCGACGGGGTCTGCAGATGTCCTTGACGCCAGCTCTGCGATTCGGGGTATGTGATTCTGGGCGAGCGGTTGATCTCGGGCCTCAGTGTTCTCATCTGTAAAATGGGGATAGCGCCATGTATGTCCGAGCGTTGTTGTGAGGATCACACCTGGTTCTGAATGTAGGACCCAGTACGATGCCGGGCGTGCGGCAGGATGCCGGGCGTGCGGCAGGCTTCCTCCCTGACAGCTGTTCGCTACCCAGAAAAGAAAGAAAAGGCCCCACTTCCTGCCCCAGTGCTGTCACTGGTTAGTGCACAAGACACCTCCCCCCCCAGCTTTTCTAGTCTCACAGCCTCGGCTCCCAGGGCTCACAGCACACCTGCCGTGGGCAGGAATCGAGCCCCTCCCTCAACCAGAGAACCTGGAGGGGACCTCGCTCCAAGGGTTTTCCTGCGCACCCTCTCTGTTGCTGCTTCTGATGCTGTGTCCCCGGGGAAGGCCTGGCTTTTTCCTTGTAGAGCCCCGAATCCAGCAGTGGATCTCTGGCTGCTGCACCCCACCCTTTGCCTTCTCAGATTCTAGGAGCATAAGCAGGGAAGGTAGGCCTTTCGCCAGACGCTGACCCATCCGTCTCTGAGGAGGGGATGGGGAGGGAGCACAAATGTAATACTGTAAACAGTGCTCGGCTTCTATGGAAAAAAAAGGAAATTGGCAAATGGGACTGTGATTTGGCTCTAAAATAACTACTGAATGTTCCAGAAACACATGGGACAGGATTCCTTTGTAGCCAAAGTAGGTTTTCTCTGTGTTTCACCCCAGTCTCTGCCCCCTCACGGCCCCTCCCGCCACCCAGCCTGCGGCTGAGGGCCCTTCCCCGCCCGCGTTCAGCCTCACCGGTGTTAAGGGGGAAGTATGTCCAGACTGGCTGTTGGCAAGGACTGAATAAATATTAATTTTCTCTTCCCAAGAAACGAGATGGTGTGTGTAGAATAAGGGAGAGAATTTGTGTAAAAGTGCCCAGCACTGGGCTCAGTATATAGAACTGGGCTCAGTATATAAAACAGGTGCGCATTGTGGCCATCATCTTCCAACAAGAAATTCAAAGTGAAGCTTAGGACCTGCATGCAGTAGGTGCTTAATAAAGGAACAAATGCACAGGCAAGCACCTCGCCAGGACTGGGTGTACAGGAGGGCCTTGTCATTTGAAATCGTGCATGTGGATAGCCCAGCATGGCTCCTGCCGCACAGCAGGTGCGTGGTGACTGAGGTCACCGGTGAAAGCACTGGCCCAGTTTGCGGTACTGAGTCAGGGTTGGATTTCTCTCTCCCCCATGACCTCCACGAAGCCATGTTGCCCCTGTGTCTCTAAGCATGGTTCTGCTCCCCTCTGGTGTAGAATGATCGGCCGCCTCATCCCTGCTCACCCACATTCCCATCAATTGTCCCCCTCTATGACCCCCTCTTCCAGGAAGCCTTCTCAGATTACCCTCAGGTCTCTGACTTTGCCCTCTCCCCTGCCCCCTGCACCCGACAGTGGCGGGCATTTGTGTGCAGGAGCTGGTTCACCGTTTGCAGGCTGGTGGCCTTGTTCCTGTTCTCAGGGAGCGTCACCTGTGTTTGTGTTTCTCCTGAGTCACTTGCAGGCTCTCCCAGGGCAAAACCTGGGCCTCCACTTTGAACTCTTCCCCCCGAGTCCCGAGTGTGAGCTCTGCACACTCTAGAGTTCAGTGAGATGCCTGCTAGTCTCTACCTAACAACTTGGGCACCTTCCCCACTTTTTCCTTTTTGCTGGCTTCTAAAGGTGAAAACGGAAAGCTCCCCGGAGAGCGAGGTCTCCGAGTTCCAGGGTTTATGTATAAAGATAGCATAACGAGGCATTTCCTGTGTAGATCTATTCTGCTTCCAGGATGTTCCCAACTGGCTTATAACAATGGGATGCTTTTTGTTTAGCTCCAGAGAAAGTCTCCTGGGTCTTGCAGGCTCTCCCAGGGCAAAACCTGGGCCTCCACTTTGAACTCTTCCCCCCGAGTCCCGAGTGTGAGCTCTGCACACTCTAGAGTTCAGTGAGATGCCTGCTAGTCTCTACCTAACAACTTGGGCACCTTCCCCACTTTTTCCTTTTTGCTGGCTTCTAAAGGTGAAAACGGAAAGCTCCCTGGAGAGCGAGTTCCAGGGTTTATGTATAAAGATAGCATAACGAGGCATTTCCTGTGTAGATCTATTCTGCTTTCAGGATGTTCCCAACTGGCTTATAACAATGGGATGCTTTTTGTTTAGCTCCAGAGAAAGAGACACATTGGGAATGACATTGTGGCCATCATCTTCCAAGAAGAAAACACACCGTTTGTCCCAGATATGATTGCCTCCAACTTCCTACACGCCTACATCGTGGTGCAGGCCGAGAGCCTGGGCACGGACCCCCCGGCCTACAAGGTGAGGAGAACGTCTCTTGGAGGGCGTGGTGGCCGAGGCGCCTCACCACACTTTCGGATTCAGCGAGACCAGGAAATACCAGTTCCCGGTGGTTCCTCGACCTGGTCTCCAAGGTGCCACTCCTGGCGGTGGTGTAACTGATTTTCCACGGCTCTCAGGTTTCTGGGATTTGGGGGCTCGACTCTTAGTGGGGAGCACCCATCCTCTGAGGTCATCTCATCCATCTGGTCCTCTCCAGGCTCAGCATCATCTAACCGAAGGGTTGAGAGGCCCGGATGCTCCTATTGGGAATCTGGTCACGCCATTGGCAGAACCAGCGGGGAGGAGGAAAACACAGAGAGGACTGTCAGGAAAGGGAGAGGAAGAGGGTGGCAACAAGAAAAGAAAGAAAAGGGGTGTTCATGGTGAGAGGGGTGGGGCGCAGGGGCCTGGGAGACCCTGGCCCCCAGGTGGCCCCTCTGGTTTGGCTCTTCTGGAATAAATGGTTGATGTTAATTTGAAGACTGCTAGGGGGTGGATTATGAGTACGTGGGTCTCAGCCCCCTAACCCAGTGGTCGGCAAACCGCGGCTCGCGAGGACGTTTTTTAGCAAAGGCCAGCTTAGGAGTACCCTAATTAAGTTAATAACAGTGTACCTACCCATATAGTTTAAGTTTAAAAAAATTGGCTCTCAAAAGAAATTTCAATCGTTGTACTGTTGATATTTGGCTCTGTTGACTAATGAGTTTGCCGACCACTGCCCTAACCAATTAGCAGTCTTTCAGAGGAGCTCAAATTCCTCATGGATGCGGGTGAGCCCACCACCTCAGCGGCCCTCACACTGCCCTCTGGTGGCTGAATCACTAACTCTCCCTCTGCCTCTCCACCAGAAATAATCCCCGCCTCTTGGCCATCAGTTTCTCTGCGTCACAGTGTTGGGGGGCATGAGACCCCAGGGAGACAGACTGAAGCAGGGTTTCTAAGTGGATGTCATGTAGCCCTTGAACCCCCTGCAGCTGCGTTCAGAGTGTCGAGTGTACGTGCTTCTGTGCGTTTTCGCTGCGTTTCCTAGGGGGAGAGGCCGCAGCTCAGGTTCTCAGCGGCCTGCCTGCTCCCCACAAGGTTAGGAGCCGCTGTCACAGGGAGAGGGGAAAGCCTGCCATGCTGATGGGAAGCCCTGAGGCCTGGAAACGTTTCCTGTGTCATAACTTGGGCCGGTGCTGGTTCTGGGGGTGTACAAAGCCCTAGCGCCTCGTAGCCGTCTGCATGAAGTATCCGTGTTGCTGGAAGTTTTAGGGAAAATAAAATGATGTGATATACTTGCTATATCAGTACAAAGCCAGACAGATTAAGTGCAGAATTCACATCAACTTTAAAGCCAAGTATGAGGCTTCAAAAAAAATACACCCCTGAAATCAACCAATGAACAAATACATAACCAAACCAACCCCACACCTCTCTGCTGTGGAGGAGAGACGATCTCTTTCATGCCCATGTCCATGTCCATGGCCTCCTGTCACTGAGCGGTTTCAGCCGAAAAGGTAGAGAAGCCGTGGTTTGGGCATCTCCCTGAAGGCTCACTTGCTTTGACCGAAATGGGCGAATAGCTGCTGGATTTGTTGGTGGAAGCAGATTTTATTCACTCAGTGCCTACTGTGTGCCAGGGGTGGGCACATGCAAGTGACCTTCAGAACCAGCCTTCAGGGAAGAGAGAGAAGAGCTACTGCTTGGGATCCCCAAAGAAAGGTGTGTGATGGGCGAGAGGCGGGGAGGCTCCCAGACCCGGCCAGGCAGTCCCGTGCACGTGCATATGCGTGGCTCGTCTTGTCTGCTGGGCCTCTGCTGGCCGAATGGGCCCTCTTGTGGCCGTTTAGCATTTTTAAAGTTTCTGATAGGAAGTGGAGCTCAGTTAACTGGCTTCTCCACTTTCCCAAGAGCTTAGGACAAACAGAGAAAAGTCAGAGGTCCCCACTGGGCACCCCACCTCCAGCTTTGATGCTAGAAGTCTTTACCAAGTCTTCCCAGCCACACCTGCGGTCCAGGTAGAAGCGCTTCCCTGAGAGAGGTGGTGAGGAGCAGGGAGGCAGGACCCCCAGGAAGAGCCGGGCTGGCCCCCCGATGTGGGACCTTGTGCTCCACCTGTCAGGAGAGCGTGGAGGTTGGAAGGCAAGATCTGTGAATGGGGCCAGGGAGGCAGGGGGCAGGGAGGGAGTCCAGCCTTCCAAGGTGCTCCCCAAACCTCCGTGAACCCCAGGTGATGAGCAGACTGAGGAGGACCTGGTCAGGTGCCTCAGGGGCCCAGGGTGGAACGAGACCTTAGCTGACGCTTGCAGGCTTAGGGGCTCTGGAAAAGCAGGTGAAGGTTTCCCTGGGCTCAGAGGTGCCTTGGGAAGCCCCTCAGGGGAGGACAAACAATAGGAGAGGAGGGGAGGGTGAGGTGGGGGGGCATGCAGGAAAGGGCCCAGGCCTAGAGTCTCGGAGCCTGGGGCGCTGGTCCTCTGACTGTGACCGTGGCCAGTCCCTGCTCCCTCTGGGCCTCTGGTTCTGTCTGTGTGGGATGAGGAAGTTGGGCTAGACAACCTCAGCGTTCCTTCCAGCCCTGATGTGGTCGGAAGGGGCAGGGGGAAGTTGAGAAACAGGTGTGTGTGTGAGACGGATAAGAAGTGGTTTGGGGAACTGTGTGGCACCTCAGGTGCCCTTTATTAGGGGCACTTAGTAGGGCAACGGTGGCGTCGCCTTGTCCAGGTCGGCCTGTGGTCGCCAACACTGAGCCGTCGGAGCAGGCGGGAACTTGGCTCCAGAGCCCGGGTGCGCGTCAAGTGTCACATGGGATTGTTTTCCAGACACAAGTTTGGTCCCCATCCTGCCAGGGTGGAAGGGAATGCCAGCCGAGCCATCATCAGGACTCCCTCCCTCCCTCCCTCCTCCTCCTGCCTGAGCCGCCCTGGGCCTGGCCCCTGAAGTCCTGCACAGGCCTCAGGGGTCTTAGGTGAAGCCGATCCTTGGAGAGGGGTCTGCATATGCCCCCTCCGTGGCTCTGGCGACCTGGGCGGTTCTCTGAGGTTTCCAGGCCCCTCGTGGGCGTGAGCCTGCGAGGTTCCCACCTCCTGGCGCATCCTCATTCCTCACAGGCCCTGGCCTCCGTCAGCTTCCCAGCCTTGCAGAGTCTCTGCTCAGCCCCTGCTGGGCGGCCTGCACGGAATTTAGAAAACAGGAAGGTGGAGCTTCTGCTTTCTGCCCAGCAACCCAACCGTCCCCAAGAGGCGGGAGCAACAAAGGCCCGCGCTCTGCTGGAAAGGGGTCAGGAGAGGGAGCACAATGGGGACGGGAGGGGAAGGGCCGTCACAGGAAGGGCCTGTCCCCTCTTTTCTGACGTGGCTGCTGCGGCGGACTTGTCTGTCTGGACACTTGGTGGATTTCAGAACATACACGAAGCCATTTGCCCAGTCAGCACAGTCCACGTGGGACACGCCTGAGAGGGGTGTCCAGGTGGGGAGAGCAAGGGCTAGGCCTGGCCTCCGGCCTTGGCCCGGCCGGCAGCCGGTCAGGAGCCTTCCCACCATCCCCTCCCCAGGTTCTGGCTCTAGGGCTGGAATTCTTGACTTGTGCCATGGCGCATGGAGGGTGGTGTGGGGAACTGCATTTGGCACCTGCAACCAGCCAGAAATCACGTCAGCAGTCCACACCCCGGTCCCTGACTGTGGTCGCTGCCGTGTGGGCCCTGCCGACAGCTTTGAACTTGGTACTGACCAGCCCTCTCCACTCCCTTCCCCTGCGGACCCTTGGCCGGGCCTTTCCTTGGCCGGGCTCTGAGCTGCCTGCTCACCCTGGCTGGCCGACTCGCAGCATCTGCCCTACTTCACAGGCCAGCAGCTGGCGGGGGGCCAGGGCCGTGCTCACGTCAGAGCCGCCCGCCTGGGAGGGGGGAGAGGGCAGATCTCCAGAGAGGCCTGCAGCCTCGTGGGCCCAGGACGGGTGAAACCA
This sequence comes from Myotis davidii, assembly GCF_000327345.1. Lineage (NCBI taxonomy): Eukaryota > Metazoa > Chordata > Mammalia > Chiroptera > Vespertilionidae > Myotis > Myotis davidii. The sequence goes on from NW_006294069.1 coordinate 4,378,364, forward strand.
GGGCACCTGGGTGCGAGGGGAGATGGAGGTGTGGGGCCTGTCCCAGGCCTGGGCGACCCCACACAGAACATCTGGGGGCTCTCACTCCATTAACTCGTGCCTCGCCAGGCTGGCCAGAGGTGCACACCCACCCAGAGCGTGGTACCCCCTCTGCAGCACACGGCACACCCCGATGCCCTCCACCCCCACTTCCCAGCCCGGGCCGCGCTATTGGTTCAGGCCTCACCCTGACTGCCCGACCCTGTGGGGGGCGGGGGGGATGGTCAGGGCTTCCAGACGCTCACCCGCCCGCTCACCCACCTGCTGCACAGAAGCTCCCAGGAGCTCCCAGCTGCAGATTCCTGGCTCGCCTCGGTGCTGCTGATTCAGGCGTGGGGGGGAGCCCGTGCCATTGGCATTTCTTGTTTAAGCACTTGAGGTGTGGACAGGTTGGGAGCCAGGGCTGAGGTTAGAACCCCAGAGCAGGGTCTGGATTCTCTGTTCTTCTCGGTGGCTCATCCCCTGGGTGCCTTTGGGAGGGTCACTCCATGTCTCTGGGCACCTGCTTCCTCACCAGCGAAAGAGGCTGATAATTCTCACCGCGCCTCCTCTGTGGGCTTCGCACCCCAGCCAGGGCGGCCAGGAGATGCGTCCTGAGTGCTTGCACTGCGTTAGAGGTGGGGTCCCAGGCCCTGTCCACTCCTCTTGCCAGGCTCATGCCTGGCCTCCAGCGGTGCAGACGAACATGTGATCGTGCCATGCCATCCAGCCCACTCCTAGGAGCTCTGCCACGCTGGCCATGGCTCCCAGGGGCAAGGGGAGGAGGGGGCGAGATCTGCCGCGGGAAGTGGGGCTGCCCTGGGGCCTGGGCACGGCACATGGGTCTTCCCTCCTGGCTCACACCAAGGCTGTTTCAGGTCTCAGTCACCGCGCGGGAAGACGTGCCGGCCTTTGGCCCACCTCTGCCCAACCCCCCGGTTTTCCAGAAGGTAAGACGCTCTCCCTTCTGCTCCTCTCACAACCAAACGCCAGGCTCCCACGCCGGAGTGGCAGGGGTTGCAGTGGGGCCAAACCTGGGCGGGGATGTTAGCCGGACCTTTATTCAGCAGGGTTGGGGGGCTTTACTTGGGGTCTCCCCCACCTCTGCTCCTGCTGCCAGCCTGGCCTAACACAGGGTCTCGTTCAGGGAGTTTGAATTTCTGCTGAAAGAAGCGTTTTTATACCAGGAGCCTGGGGCAGAAGTCGCCTCCAGGCACGGGAATGCCACTGTGGGTGTGGAGGATTGGTTTCCCAGGACCTGGGGAGCTGGTTTCCATGTTGGCATCGTAGCAGCTGGGCTTGGCCTGGGCTAGATGTGATCCAATGTCTGAAGGGACTTTTCAGGGGCCCTCCTAGATGCACCCCCCCCCAGGTTGTTCTACCTGCCCATGGTGAGGCTGGGAGAGTCCCAGAACTGCTTGTCTTCCAGGGCCCCGAGTTCAGGGAGTTTCTGCTCACCAAGCTCACCAACGCAGAGAACGCCTGCTGCAAGTCGGACAAGTTCGCGAAACTGGAGGTGAGAACGAGTTTTCTGAGGTCTTCCTCCTGCCTTCCTGTTAGCCAGGCTCTGCCTGGGTCATACAGTAACTCTTCTTGTGGAAACTAAGTCCAAATTTCAGGTCTAGTCAGCCATTCACCAATCGTTTATTGAGCACCTACTGTGTGCCAGGCTCCGTTCTGTTTCCTGGGACACGGGCATAAATGCAACTCAGTTTCTGCTCGTACGGAGTTCGCAGGCTGGTGGGCGGGGCCATGACTAGAGGAAAGATACCGTTTGCCAGCACTGAGCCCTGATGGAGGCTAGAATGGGGGCTGTGACTTAGGATAGTGACTGCCTCTGCCTGTGGGGGTCTAGGGAGTATTCAGGGAAGGCTTCTCGGAGGAGGTGGCCCTTCAGCTGCTGAATCTGGGAATCTGATGAGCCGTTTGCCGGGAGGAAAGAGGGGGGAGGGTTATTCCAGGCATGGGAACAGCACGAGCAAAGAAGAATCAGGGCAGAATCAGAGCATGACTTGGTGAGGGGTTCCAGAGGGTTTGATGTGGCCTGAGGGAAGGACTCCTGGGGGATGGGATGGTGGGGACTCAGCTTGAGACGTAGGTTGGGTCATATCAAGAAGGGATTTGAGCTAGAGGGGATGGGCCCTATTAAAGGACTTAGGCAGAGAGTGATGTTTGCTTTGCATATTCGATGATTACTCTGAGTGGTGGGGAGGGTAGATTGAAAGGGAGGAGGGCGGGAAGGGTGGCCAGTTAGAAGCTATGACAGGAGTTCAAGAGAGACGATGGCAACTTGCTTACCCCAGGCACAGGGGGAATGATTTGGGGAAGACCCGATGGACTTCCGTATTAAGGGCGAGGGGAAGTAGATTGGTGGGGTGGCTCTTAGGCCTTCAGCTGGGCTCTTTGCTGACAGGCGACCACTGGGAGGTAGCTGTGCCAGGGACTGCTGATCTGGAGGTGCCTGCACAGGCTGGGTCACCGAAAGGGCCTGTCCCTGTCTGGGTGTATGGCGCCCCCTGGAGGTTGTACAGATGGCTCTGGAGGAACATCTGGATGGAGAGAAGCAGTGGGCAGTGGTACATGGATGTGGAGCTTGGGGTAGAGAGCTGGGCCGGGCCAGGAGCCAGGTAGAGCTGGCGGGGTGGGGCGGCCCAGCGAGGAGGGGCAGCGGGAAGAGAGCAGGGGGCTGGGCACTGAGCTGTAGTGCCAGTTGCGACATTGGTGAGCGTGAAGCCCATCCTGGCCTTAGCTCACACCGTCACCAAGATGCGCTTGGCCAGAACAGCAGCCCTCAGCCAGGCGGCTGGAGCCCCCTCTGCTCTCAGTGCCTGCTCCACAATCTCCCCCTCCCCCTCCCAGGACCGGACGAGGGCCGCCCTCTTGGACAACCTTCACGACGAGCTCCATGCCCACACACAGGCCATGCTGGGACTCGGCCCGGAAGAGGACAAGTTTGAGAACGGGGGCCACGGGGGATTCCTGGAGTCCTTCAAGGTACGGGCACAGAGCGGCCGCCGACTGCTGTGGCAGGAGGGTCGGGGCAGACAAGGGAAGAGGTCCAAGAGCCACACGATCCTGGCCCCAGAGCTCCAGTGCCAGCCAGATGTGGCAGGACCAGCAGGGGCGCTGCAGGGGTTGGCAGAGGACAGGGACATCAGGAAGTGTGAGTGGTTGGAGCAGCCAACAGTGTCTGCTGCATCCTCACCTGCTTCCTTGACCTGGATCCTCTCTCCTCCTGGCCCGGAGTCTGACAAGTGGGGCTGGGGGAAGAGTTAGCCGGCGAGGAGCCAGTGCAAACCAAGAACACTCCTGCCTCCATCTGCCTCCTCCTGTGTTCAGGGCGCCCAGGGCAGAGTGGCGGCAGCAAGGACACAGGTCTTAGCTGTCGTCAGCAGCTGATGTGGGGTTCCGCAAGGATTTTTCCAGCTGGCAGGGCACTCGAGGACCTGGCCAGGGCCAGTGTGTTGGAGTCAGAGGCAAGTCCCTGTGGACTTTGCAAAGGGAAGAACTTTCTAACCAGAATGAGCTGCTAAAAGAAGTAGTGAGCTCCCTGTCCCTGGGAGTATTCAAGTGGAGCTGGGACAGCCACTTCGCTGGCCTGGCATATAGAAGATTCATTGTCACGTGCTTGCCAAGTGCTTGATGGTCTACACAGCACTTACACCCAGCATCTGATCTGAGCTGGCTGCTACCCTGTGCGGTTGGCAGAATGGGTCTTGTTACTTCCACTCCCACACAAGGGGACAGGATGAGAGGCCACAGGACTGCTCAAAACCTTATACCCACTGCCCGGCCGGCGTGGCTCAGTGGTTGAGTGTTGACCCCTGAACCAGGAGGTCATGGTTCGATTCCTGGTCAGGAGGGCACATGCCCAGGTTGTGGGCTCGGTCCTCAGTAGGGGCCATGCAGGAGGCAAACTATTGATGATTCTCTCTCATCGTTGATGTTTCTATCTCTCTCTCCCTCTCCCTTCCTCTCTGACATCAATAAAAACATATTTTTAAAAAAACACAAAAAAACCTTACACCCGCTCAGAGGTAGCAAAGCCTTGTTTCCAACCCGGGTTTTCTGGTTCTTAGTCAATGGTCTGCTGATGGCCCGCGGCAGAATGATTTATAAAGCTACCGTTTGGGGGACAGTGTGTGGGGTTGGGGTTGGACCTGCCTGTATTAGAATCCCAGCTGTGTGATCCTGGGCACAGTCTTTCAAGTCTCTGAGCTACATGAACAACACAGGGATGATCAACGGGACCCGTGTCTTGGCATTGCTGGGAGAATTCATGGAAATAGTCCGAAGGGGTCGCATGGCCCGGAATACAGTCAATGCCTGGTGAACGTGTGAGCTGTTAGCGTTGTCCTGTAGAGTGAAAGGTTAATACCCATCATCCCTCTAAACCAGTGGTTCTCAACCTTCCTAATGCCACGACCCTTTAATACAGTTCCTCATGTTGTGGTGACCCCCAATTTCATCGTTACAAATTGAACATAATTAAAGCATAGTGATTAATCGCAAAAACAATATGTAATTATATATGTGTTTTCCGATGGTCTTAGGTGACCCCTGTGAAAGGGTCGTTCGGCCCCAAAAGGGGTCGTGACTCACAGGTTGAGAACCGCTGCTCTAAACTCTCACAGCTGCTCCCTATGCCCTGTGCAAGGCTTGGGGTTATGGGTAGAATCACTGATACGCAATTTTAATCATTAGGAGTGTAATTTTGCACGTGAGGAGATGGAATAATTTGTCCCAAGTCACCCAACAGATTCAGGAATGGAAGCTGTGTCTGGCAGATTCCGAAGCGTGTGTTCCCAGTTGCCACATGACACCGCCTCTGGGTCCCAACTCAATTAAGATTCCACCCACCAGCCTGGCCCGGGCAAGCCTGGGGTCGGCCCCCCTGCCAGGCAGCCGCACGAGCGCAGGGCAGGGCCTGCTGGCCCCAAGGGCCAGCTGCCGAGATTCCTCACGCGGGCGCGGGCGGGAGCCGACTGCGTGTCCGGGCTGGTGGGAGATTCCTGGGACATCTGTCTCAGCCCTGATGGACAGTGGCGGCCAGGGTGAAACGGGAGGAGCTGAGATCCAGAGGAAAGGGGTGGGGGAGAAGAGGGACGGGGGAGGGAAGAGGGAGCAGGCAGCTAGCCCGGCAGAGGGAGGGGTGAATGGGAGACCAGGGAACTAGGAACGCCTCTGTGGGCTCCGCCCCACATCCCAGCAAGGGTATCAGATGCTCCCGGCTTCCGTGGCAGATGTCCTTGTCCATGACTCGAGCTGTTGTTGGCCGCAGACATCTAGTGACTTGTTGCTTTCAGTTTTGCAGGTTTCTCTCTGTCTCTTGGAGTTAACAATAGTTTTTTCAGTTTTCAAATATTTCTATAACCTGGGAACTCCCGCAGGCTGTGCACACCGGGCCCACGGTGCCCAGTGGATAAAACGGCCTGGCCTTGACCTCGGGTTGTGGGTCTAAAGGACAGTGACCCAAGGCCATTTCCCAGTCCCCTGCCTCTGAGCCGACTCCGACAGCCTGACTACCGGGGTTCCCAGAGAGGGAGATGCTCCAGGCCTTGTCCATTCCTTGTCTCTGATCCAGAAATCCAGGGAAGTTTTCTTTTCAACCCTAAATCCTCCCCACTGTAGGCTGAAGGCAGTCCCTCCTACCTTCTGCTTCCCGCCTGTGTCTGAGGTGCACTGTGGGGTAAGGGGGGGGGCCGTCACGGTCAGTCGCACAGAGCAAACCTTCCGAGCTCTGCCGAATAGGAGTAGCTTTGTTTCCTCCTCCCGCCGGGACCAGCTCTTTGCCCTGTGCATCCGTTCCGTCGTTGCCTTTGGTGAGTGTCCCCGGCTGTGGTCTGCCCCAGCCCAGGAAACTGTCTTTAGTTTCGCTGTCTCTTCCCAGGCACCTTGGACGGTGCTGTGGTGTCAGAATTATCGGCGTTCCTCTTGGCGTTCCATCTGGACCGCCACGAAGTCCTTCTTGCAAGGAGAGGTGCGTGAAATGATTCCAGGAAGAGAAGTTGCAGGTCCTCTCTCCTTCCTGTCACAGTTCTCGTCCCACAGATGCACAGAAACATAATCGAGAAGTCCCAGGGCTCACAGCGACCCCAGCCACCCATCCCGGCCTCTGTGGCTGCTCCCCCTCCCCTACAGCCCGGGGCCCTTTGTCCCTCTGCCTAGAAGCAGACCCGTCGCTGCCCCAGGCTGTGCTCCGGGCTCCTCACACCACTTAGAGTAGCTCTTCTTCACGTCTGTCCGTCTGGCTTCCGTTCATGGCGGTCGGTTTAGTGTTTTTTCCATGAGAAACAGAACAGTGGGTTCAAGGACGCCTGGACCTGCTTCGGAGGAGCTTGGGGATATTCTCAGGAATCCTCCAGTTCTGCAAACACTGACACATTTTGCATTTTTACTTAGCGGATGATATAAACAAATGTATTTCCAGTTGAGATTAAACTTTTGCAGCAAGACTCACAACCGAAAGACACGAGCAAGTAAGCAGGGGCCAATGCATCCGGGGGCCACCGGTGCTGGGGGTCTGTGGACATAGTCTGGCAAGAATAGTTTTATTTAAAAAACATAGATATTAGTTATTGTTGACATTGTTACAGATGTTCCGCATTCCTCCCCCCATCGCCCTGCTCCACCCAGAATACTTTTCCTTTTCAAGGAGCTGTGTGTTACTCACCTTTGAAAAATATTGATCTCTAAACTGTTGTCCTCAAATGCCGTGCTCAGCCACTGCCCGCTGTTGAAGTTTCTGTTGGTCCCTAATAAAATGGACAGGAAAAGGGGTGCTACTTGATGTATCAACATATGTACACAGAGCCTGTGTGAGCCACATTTTGAGAAACCCTGAGCAACCCCCCGATGACCTCATTATGGAGAAGGGGCATAGAGGGCCGGAGGAGAAGGTCACCACCAGCCCCAGAGCTGGGATGGCGGGGAGCGGAGTGTTGGGTGAATTTCTCCCCGCATCTGCCGGGCTGGCAGCCGATGCACTGGTCTGCTCTGACCCCTAGTGGCCGGAGCACCACTCTGCAGGTAGCTCCCGCAGAGTGCCCGCAGGCTGGGGCCGCTCATGGAGTGGAGCTCTGCTCCGTCTGAAAGGAGACATGGAGGGATATTTCCTACTCCCGCCAGCCTTCCTCCTTTATTTGTGCTGCTCAAGGGGCAGAAGACCCTGTTCCGGACCTCAGATTCTTCCGATTAAGGGGCCGTCACAGCCGGCAAGAAACTAACGTCTTTCTCTCCGTGGGCCCTGCCTCTGTTGCTTACTTGGTACAGATAAGCATGTGTCCCCCTAGTGTTACCCTTGTGCACTGGGTCCCCCAAGTTGAGTTTGTTAGATTGAAACAACTCACAAAACCCATTTGTAAAGAAGCGGGATTTGTGGTCGGCCCAGAGGAGATGCGCTCCCTCTGTGACACTAACTGGTGAGACATACGCAGACGTGAGGGAGTGACTCCATCCGTCTTTTCTCACTCCTGCAAAGGTGCGCCGAGGGCTGGGAAACCGTGGTGAGGAGGGTGGGAGACAGAACTAGAGGTGATCAGCTCGGAGGAGAGCAGCTGAGGACAGACAGGGATAGTGGTGTGACGTATGGAACAGATTAGTCCGTGACGCCAACATCTGGAAACGGTAAGATTCCAGCTTGGTGCACAGAAGATCTTTTCAAAGGCCAGGCTGTTCGTCCCTGAAGGCAGTGAGCAGCCCGTCCCCGGGCAGATGGAAGCGGAGAGGACAAGAACTGTGGCCTGGATGTGCAGGGCCGAGGGGGAGAGGGGCCAGGTGGTCCCCGGAGACCTCCTGATGCCCCGGCAAAGGCTTCGTGGGCCTGTCCTCTTCTCTCCTGCCTCCCTCTTCCCACATCGCCGCCCTCTGTCCTCTCCTTCGCCCTGCACCTGACGCTTCTGACCGATTTGAAAGGCTAGTGTGTCCAGCTCTACATCAGATTGACATGTGACATACGTTAGACCATGTCACTGGGTGATTTTGTCCAAATGGAGCATCGCTGTAGGGTTTCAAGGTGGCCATCATCTCTCTTTTCCCAGTGGTGGGGTGGGGGCAAGATGACCTTGAGTAAGCAGGTGTCAGGCCAGGGAGTTGTCATCCATCGTGTTATCCTCGCGTGGGGCCCATCACCATGCCTGTCTCCGAGAGGCTCACACACTGTGCTGGGAAGAACCAGGAGTCAAGCCCCTCACCTCCCTGGAGTTCCCTGCCAGCCACCGTGTCCTCAGTCTTACCCCACTGACTCAGCAGCACCACGGGCCTTTGGGGAGAAGAGTCCTCCCTAATGTCAGGGAGATCGAAACCACGTGGTTTCTAATCACCCTCAGTCCCTCAACCAGTTGGATTATATGTTCAAGCTGGGCTCCTTGTTGGGATCATTTCGTCTGGAGCCCAGTGTCCTGGGTGTGGTCCTGGTTCCATCTCTTACCTTTGGTGTGACCTCGGCAGTCATTTTCGTTTCAGGACCTTTTCTCTGTGTCTGTCCTCTCTGCGTCTCAGAGCTGGAAGGATGTAGTAAGGTCACGTGCGTGAAGCTCAGTGGACCAGCTGCCATCACACAGGGCTCATGACACACATTTAGTTTTCTCTGCAAAGAGACCGTGAGAAAGCATCCGAACATAAATGATTCATTGACATGTCACAATTGATGACGGTGGTGGTGGCGGCACCAATGGAATGGAATGAGGCTGAGTTGATGGAGCACTTGAGTCATTTGGGGAAACTGTTTATCCAAGGACGCCTCCGAGTGGCGCCACACCTCCCTGCCTTCAGTGTTCTGAGGGCACACGGCTGAATGATCTTTGGGTGGCGGAATGAATGGAAGGTGCTGGCTGTGTATCCATGTTGCGGACACTGTTGCTAGGTGACTCTTCTGTGGTCTAGAAAGAGAGAGAGTTGATGTCCTTCGAGGGGCGTCTTCGGCTCACACAGACCAGGCCCGATGAATGCCGTCAGGGGTACACGGCTGGTGGGCTCCCTGCCTCGTTCAAGGGGAGCTGGCCTCCAGGGCCATCATCTTTGCGGACGGCCCTCCTTCCTGAGTCAGCTCCCTCCCCGGGACAGAAAGGCAGGCAGAGTGCGGTCCTCGGCCACTCCTGAGCTTGGCGAATTCCCGACCGTGGGGAGAGCTCCCGGGGGCCCTGCGATTTGGGTTGGGGGCAGCATTCCCGCTGCTTTCTTGGGACTACCTTTCCGTAGACTCAACGCTTCAAGGGAGGGAAGAGCAGCCGTTCCACGTAGGTGGGCACATGGAGCGCGTAAGCAGACACGTGTGGTTCCGTGTGGGTGTGAACCAGGTGAGGGTGTGGGCTGTGTCCCACGTTTGTCCTTCTGCATCAGTGTTCTGAAGCTGAGGTTCTGAGAATCTCCCGCCCTCAGCTGACTCACGCAGTGAGGAAGATCCACTAGCTCCGTGGTCGGCAAACTGCGGCTCTCGAGCCACATGCAGCTCTTTGGCCCCTTGAGTGTGGCTCTTCCACAAGATACCACATGCGGGCGGGTGTACAGTGCGATTGAAACTTCATGGCCCGTGCGCAGAAGTCGGTTTTCGGCCTGGGCGAGTCTATTTTGAAGAAGTACTGTTGCTATTTGGCTCTGTTGACTAATGAGTTTGCCGACCACTGCGCCAGCTCACTTAACCAGAAGGCCCAGGCGGCTCATGGCTCAGCGTGGTCAGTGGCGGGCAGGTTCCCTCCCCGGGCCCCTCTTCCCTCCCCATCTTGTCAGCTTCGCCCGTAGGCTTGACCGCTCACAGCCCCACGGTGGCTGCTGCGGTCCTAGGTGCAGAGGTGTCACACCTCTTTCGGGAATCGCTGAGATCTTTCCTCAAAGCCCCCAGTGACGTCCCCTCCTGTCCCCCTGGCAAGGGGATGGATGATGTGACTGCCTCAGAGGGCCATGATTTACTCCTCTGTCCTGTGGAGGAAGAGAGGACGTTGGGCCAGACAGCAGCTCTGCCAGCAAGGAGCAGGGGGGATGGCACTTGTGTGTGAGCAACTAGTAATGTCTGCGTCCCTGAGTCTTTGCATGTGGCTCTGAGGCCCTGGGGGCCCGGACAGCTGGTTAACACAGCGGGAGCACCCACAGGCCTGGGCCTTTTCCGTTGCCCTAATTTTAGGGATGTCTTGTTTCCCTGCTACCTGTACACTCCTTGGAGGCAGGGGCTGTGTCTCATATGTCTTTGACTCCCCTCCTGCAATTCTCCCAGCTTCTGGCAGGGCTGGGCACACAGGAAGCACATGACAGATGCTCGCTATTAACAAGAAGAGTAGCCACGTTGGTTGGGTACTTAGTATGTGCCGGGTGCTCTGCTAAGAGCTTTATAGGTGTGGCCACCTGGCCGCATCATCGAGGGACTGAATGAGTGGTCAGAGGGAGTGATGTGGGGTTTGGGGGATCCCAGAGAGAAACTTCCCTTCCTAGAACTCGTGTCATCTTTGAAGGCCTTTGGGACCAGGGAGGATCGTCCACATGGCGGGTGGAAGCCTCTAGGACTTCCCATGTCAGGAAATCCTCCCTCGGGTCCGGGTGGGATCTGTCTGCCTCACTCTAACCATCCCCTTGGGTCAGGTTCCAGAGCAACGCAGGTGGCCTGCAGAGCCCTGCCGAGCAGCCCGAGAGCAGCCAGCGCCTCCCAGCTTGCTCCCTGCTGCGGGCGCGGCAATCTTCATTTTACCTGTTCTCATCCTTGCACGCACTGGGACCGGTGACTATCCTGGCTGTCCCCTCCTGGACACTGCACTGTGTACAGATGGGCCCTTTGTCCTTTGGTGGCCCTAAGTGGGCACAGGGCTCCACGCGGCCTGAGCAGCTCCGGGCCCTCTGAGGCCTCACGCCTGGCGTCTGAGAGTGCATGTCCTGTGTCAGCAGTGGCACCAGCTGCGGGCTCATCGTTAGGTGCTGCGAGTCTGGGAGTGCTCTGGCCACAGGGCATCAACTGCGAACATGTTCCAAGTTATACCAGGCACACCTTGGGGTGACAGCAGAAGGGATACCCAGTGTTTAAATATAGAAGGACGCTTAGTTTTCTGCTGCTGGGACCATGGATTTGTTAAAACTCCAAGCCCCACTCTCCTTCCCCGTCACAGCCTCTGTCCACCTCGCAGGGCCTCTGGGGCGCTGACCCCTCAGACTCCTCTGTCAATGCCCTCCCTCGCCTCTGCCTGCAGAGCGCCACGTGCCCAGAGCATGTGACAGCCCTCTGCAGCCCGTAGTGATTAGCACGTGGGCTGCCGAGAGAAAGAGAGAGAGCGTGTGCGAGAGTGTGCCTGCAGATCCCACTGAGGCAGCGGGGTCATCTGAAGTGGCCTGGCTGCAACTCTCAGGCCCCCCCACCTGCTGTCCCCACAGAGGGCCATCCGCGTGCGCAGCCACTCCATGGAGACCATGGTAACCAGCCAGAAGAAGCCACACAGCGGGGGCCTCCCCGGCAGCCTCAGCGGGGGCATCTCCCACAACAGCGTGGAGGTCACCAAGACCACCTTTTCGGTGAGTGTCTGCAGGCTCTGGGCCCCCCAGGCCGTGGTGGAGGGAGGCGGGATGTGTTCACCCAGGCCTGGGCCAGGCGGTCGGCAGGGCGAGCCGGATCGTGGGGAGGGAAACTGAGCCTCCAGCCAGGCAGCACTTGGGGCCGGGGTCCCGCTCTTTGAGTTTCCTTGACACCCGGGCCTCCTCGGGACCGACCCTGTGCAGTGGCCCTGGGTCCTGGGCCTGTGAGAGGGCCCTCCCTTTGTTATTCCTAACGACAGGTGGCTGCCCCTGCTTGCTGTGCACCGGGCACAGAGCTAAGTAACTCACGGTCCCTGTGACAGCTGTGTGAGGGAGGTGCTGGGTGCTGTCCATTGTACATCCGAGGAAGGGGAGGCCCAGAGAGGTTAGGCAACTTGCTGGAGGTCACCCAGCAAAGCCGAAGAACTGGGCTTCGAGTGCAGGCCGCCCAGATCCTAAGTCTTTGCTCCTAATCACTGTGTACAGTTCCAAGAAAAGAGAGCCTGGCCGGTCCGGGGATTTGGGTCTGGTCAGCTTGTACCAGGAGCCGGCCAGGTGAGGGGGCCAGAGTCCCTCCTTTGATAAAGCAAAGTGGCTGTGGATTTGTGCCCGTTGGGGTTTTCTTGTTTTTTTCTGTCATAGCAGAACATACCCACCACGATCCTGGCAATTGGTATTGTGAATGGTCTTGTGTAATTCATTTGATTCACCAAATAGTGTTTTCATAGCTATTATCTTGTTCCTCCCAGAGGGTCTGTGAGGTGAGCAGGGCAGGGCAGTTCTCTCCAATCTGTGGCTGAGACCGAGGCCCAGAGAATTCGTCCACTTGCCCAAGGTTGCACCGCATGGGAATGGCAAACGCTGGGACCGGCCTGGCTTAGCGGCCTGGCGGGCTCCCATCTCCCGCTTCTCATTCCGCCGCCCTCCGTCCGTCGTCCCCCACACGTGGCAGGAGCAGAGCCACATGCCTGGCAGGCTCCCTCTGCCCGTGGGTGCATGTGGACATCATGCTTGTCCTGCCAGGGGTTTGCGGCGTGACCTTGACAAAATTCCCTCGCCCCTCGCCTCCTCCACATCCTCCTCGGTCAAGCGAGAGGTTGGACCGGGTCGCTCCCAGGACTCTCTCAGCTTGTGGTTCCCAGTCCGTGACCCCCTGAGTCACCCTGTCCTCTCCGTATGTGGGGCTCTCCTTAGGGTGGCCCTGACCCCATGTTCCTCCAGGAATTCTGTTCTAGGGGATTGTTACCCAGGGCCGTAAGGGTTGGGTTAAGAACACAGGAAAACAGGCTGCAGGTGGCTTGAGCCGCAGGTCATACATAGCTCCTGCTCCACAGACCCCACCCTTCCCAGCTGTCTCGTTTCTGGGGATCTCTCCAGACCAGTTGTGGGCGTGGGGGGTGGGGCACAGGCGCTTTGTAGACTGGGAAGGGGGGTGGAGGGAAGGAGACCTGGGTTTGGGGAGTGAGCGCTCATTCTGGTGGTCTCGTTGGCAGCCTCCAGTGGCGGCGGCAACTGCCAAGAACCAGTCGCGGAGCCCTATCAAGCGGCGGTCCGGGCTCTTCCCCCGTCTGCACACGGGCTCTGAAGGCCAAGGGGACAGCCGGACGCGGTGGTGAGTGTCCCGCGTGGCGTGGGTGAGCTCCTCGGGAGGGGGAGGGCTGCGCGCAGCTTCGGTGTCGAGCGATGGCTTCCTTCTAACCCTGGTCCCCACGTCAGGCCCCATGTCCCCCGTCACTCATCCAGTGCTGGGTCCACTGGGCAGCTTTGCGGTCCCTGCACCCGACAGTCAGAGGGGCTTCCTCACAGTTTGGCCCCAGCTGGAAACACTGCTCAAAGTCGTTTCTTTCTGTGCTTCCTCTTGCAAAGCTCACTCAGATGTCCTCTTTATGGAGGCCTTCCCTGATTCTGACAGCAGAGTGCGTGGAACCTGCCTTTGGGCTCCCAGAATTTCCTCCCTCCCTCCCTCCCTTCCTCCCTCCCTCCCTTCCTTTTTTAGAATTTATTTTCATTGTTTATTACAGAGGTCCCCCATTTCTCCCCGCTTTGCCCCCTCCCAGGCCTTCACCCGCACTATGGACGATGCATATGTGCATATAGGTTCTCTGGTTAATCTCTCCCTGCCCCTCCCCCTCCCTCTGAGATCTCTCAGTCTGTCCCATGTCTCCATGTCGGTTTGTTGGTCCGTCTATTCTGTTCATTAGGTCCCACCTGTAAGTGAGATCATGCGGTAGCTGCCTCTTTCTGACTGGCTGCTTTTGCTCAGCATAGAGCAAAGGGGAAAGTAAGCAGACGGGACTACATCAAACTCAGAAGCTTCTGCACAGCAGGAGAAGCCACCCACAAAATGCAGGGGGAGCCCACTGTGCGGGAGAGCACATTTGCCAATGACACATCTGATAGGGGGCTAATTTCCAAAAATATGTGAAGAACTCGTACGGCTCACCAGCTCTCATATCCTACTTCCCCCTGTTCTTGCTAATTGTCTTTCTGATCCTTTAGTCAGTGAGCCCACCTGGTGTTTAGTTCCGAGCAGCATCCCTCGCGTGCCGGGTGTGTGGGGCTCCGTGCTCAGACAGGAGCTCCAAAGACGCAAACCTGCCCTCCAGGAGCTTACAGTCTCTTGAAGGAAAGGGAGGCAGGCAGGTTGACCTCCACGTGTACAAGTTGTCTTCCTGTAGCCCTGGCTGTGGCCCCAGCCACCGGGCCTGGCCACGCAGGACGAGGGGGGTGATGGAGGGGGATGGAGAGCTCTGTTTGGAAGCTGTGTGTGTGAGTGAGTCCTTGTGGCCCACTCAGCGGGGGAGACCCAGAGCTCTGAGTGGTCAGAATTGCTGGTCTTGAGCTTGGGGGAGAGGCGTGACTGGAGAAGGAGAGGTGGGAGTCACTGGGGGAGAGAGGGCGGGGAGGTGGTGCTTAAGATGAATCAATGAATACGCTCCCCTAAGGGGGTGTGGAGAATGCCTGGGGAGCACCAGCACTGAAGGGCAAGTGGAGAAAGGAGGCAGAGCCAGGGAAAAGACAGGGAAGGAAGGGGAGCGAGGAGGAAGAGAGGAGGGGAGGGAGGACCCTCAGAAGCCGGGGCAGGAGGCACTGCAGGAGGGAGGTCCGCAGTGGCAGCCGAGCAGGGAAGTCTAGCACAGGGGCCCCAACCCCTGCTGGGTGGGCACTTAGGAGGTCCCTGGTGACCTCGTTAGAAGTACACCGAGGCACTTCCTGCCTCCGGGATGGTTATAATAAGAAAGGCAAGAAGGACCGGTTGGCAAGGATGTAGAGAGATTGGAACCAAGGATGTAGAGAGATTGGAACCAAGGATGTAGAGAGATTGGAACCAAGGATGTAGAGAGATTGGAACCAAGGATGTAGAGAGATTGGAACCAAGGATGTAGAGAGATTGGAACCAAGGATGTAGAGAGATTGGAACCAAGGATGTAGAGAGATTGGAACCAAGGATGTAGAGAGATTGGAACCAAGGATGTAGAGAGATTGGAACCAAGGATGTAGAGAGATTGGAACCAAGGATGTAGAGAGATTGGAACCAAGGATGTAGAGAGATTGGAACCAAGGATGTAGAGAGATTGGAACCAAGGATGTAGAGAGATTGGAACCCTCGTGCATTGCTGGTGGGACTGTGAACCCATGAGGCTGTTTAACAAACAGCCTGGCCACTCCTCAGAGGGTTAACCGTGGAGTTGCCAGAAGGCCCAGCAGTTCCACGCCAGGTGCGTGCCCGAGGGAAAGAACACACGTGTCTGCATAAGCACCGGCACACGGATGTCCGTGGCAGCGTTGTCATAGTAGCCCCCAGTGAGAACGGTCCACGTGCCCATCCAAAAAGTGGAGTATTATCTTGCAGTAAAAAGGAGTGAGGTGCTGAGGGACACAGGCTACAACATGGACGAGCCTTTAAAACACTAGCCACTCACAAAAGAAGCCACTCACAAAAAGACCAACCGTATTGTATGGCTCCATTCTTAGGAAATGTCCAGAACAGGCAAATGCATAGGGACAGGAAGTAGATTCTGTCAGGGGCCAGGGGCAGGAGGAATGCGAGTGGTTGTGAGTGGGTCTGGGGTTTCTTTGAGGGAGGGTGGGAATGTTCTAAAATTAGATGGCGGTCATGGTCGTGAATATACTAAAAACCACTGAATCGCACAGTTTAAATGAGTGCGTTGAATGTGGATTGTATCCCCATGAAGCTGCCACGAAAATAAAAGTACATTAGGGACAGGGCCCCAACAGTGGGCACCGAGCAGCTAATGGGCAGCGTTTGTTAAACTGCGGAAGGAAACCCTCGGTCCTGGCTGCGAGTAGCCTATTTACCCAGAAGCCCTTCCCAGCACTCAGCACACGCCTCCGGGGAGTGCATTTTGTAGCCCGTGTGAAGGGTGTCCCCTGGCATTCTGCAGCCCTGGCCCCACCGGCGCCCCCAGGGGTGCGTGTGCGCTGGCTGTGATGGTGGATGTCCCAGCCCTCTCCATCCCCTCTGTGGCCCGCCCTTGACCTAGAGCTCTGCCAGCTGGGATGGACTTGGGCTCGGGGGCATCAAGCCGGGACTCCAGCCTGGTAGCTCTGGACTCCCACCCAGGAGCCTGCAGGGGACCCTGGCAAAGCAGAAGACCCTGTTGTCTGATGGGGGCAGGTGGGATAGATGTCCTGGTGGCCGTGCTCTGTCGGGAATGCTGTGACCCCACAGGCCCCCATGGTGCAGTCTCGGGCCCGGGGGTGAGGAGGGGGCTGGGAACCGGTTCACCCGTCTTCATCCTCGTCTCCCCAGCGACAGTGCATCCAGCAACCCCAAGACTGTGGACGGCGCGCACTCTTCTCAGGAGATCAAGTCTGAGACCTCGTCCAACCCCAGCTCCCCGGAGATCTGCCCCAGCAAGGAGAAGTAAGAGTGAGGGTGGGGAGGCGGCTTCAGCCCCGCGGGCCCTGGACTAGGTCTCTGCTCCAGCATCTCCCGCTTTGGGGTCTCTGTGGAACGCACCAGCCGGCAGGCAGGGCCACGGGGAGCCACTCAGTCTGTGCGGGGCCTGCCCTCCCGCGGCCCCACGTGTGACCAGGGCCGCCTTCCCGCCCCTGCAGGCCCTTCATGAAGTTGAAGGAGAACGGCCGGGCCAACATCTCCCGCTCCTCCTCCAGCACCAGCAGCTTCAGCAGCACGGCCGGGGAGGGCGAGGCCATGGAGGAGTGTGACAGTGGGGTAGGTGCGGCCTGGCCAACCTGGGAAGTGGGAGGCACTTGGGCCCACCGTTCTGGGTGTTAAAATAGCTCCTGTGGGCAGAGCCCCCTCCTGGCTCTGGGGAGAGCGGGGAGTTTGGAAACAAGAGGTGGCACCCCCAGCCGTCTCCACCCTCTGGGAGCGGTGGTTCGGGGTCTCCCTGGGGTGACAGAGGAGCAGCAGCAGCAGAGGGTCAGAGGTCAGGCTGAGCGTGTCCCTGCCGTGGGTTTCTGGCTGGAGAGGAGAGGGCTCAGCGCTGCATGGGTGTGGTCAGGGGCACTGCCTGGGGGTGGAGGGGAGCCAGGGCTGGAGGCAGCAGGATCAGCGGAGGGTGGGCCCTCCTCGCTCACCCGGCCTCTCTCCCCAGAGCAGCCAGCCGTCCACAACCTCGCCCTTCAAGCAGGAGGTGTTTGTCTACAGCCCGTCCCCAAGCAGCGAGAGCCCCAGCCTGGGGGCAGCCACCACCCCCATCATCATGAGTCGGAGTCCGACAGGTCGGTGTGCACCTTGCGGCCAGGGCAGGGCTGTGCCCTGAGCACTGTTTGTGGGGTGCCAGCCCCAGGCGTCCGGAACTGGCCAGTCTCGGTCAAACCCCCGTGTGAGGCCTGTGTGAGTCGAAAGCCGAGGTTCTTCCCACAGACCCCTCGCTCCTCCCCATCACCGACTCAGGGCCCCATCACAGCGATGGTCCTCCAAATGCAAGGGTACCAGGTGGGGAGAGCATTGCAGGTGGAGGGGAAAGCACATGAGAGGCCTGCAGGGAACTGAGAAGCCGTGATCTGGAACCACACGTGGGTCAGTGGGGCTGGAGTTCACAACGGTGACAGGGGACAGGTGAGAGAGGACACAGTGTTAGTGGACAGGGCCAAGGTGACAGGGGACAGGTGAGAGAGGAGACAGTGTTAGGGGACAGAGCCAGGGCTGCCCCTGGTGAGGATTTGGGCTTCATCCCATAGGCAGTGGAAGCCATGGAAGGTCTTAAGTCTTTGAAGGTTCTTAAGTAGAGAAGTGCCATCTGGGGTTGAGAAAGACCATTTTGTGGCTGCAGCTGGCCCAGGAGGAAGGATTGGTGGGAGCAGGTGCAGGGGGAAGATCAGCGAGGGTCACAGTGAGTGGTGAGGGGTGATGGGCCATGGAGTGTGGGGTGATGGAGCATTGGATTCAAGAGATGCCAAGGATGTAAAATCTTTGGGGCTCAGTAGTGGGGGCTTCAGGGAGAGCAAGGAGTCTGGGCCTCTTGGGGTTCTGGGATCCCTGCAGTTGGACAGAGTAGGAGGAGCTGGTTCTGGGGAGAGGGTGAAGGGTTGGCACCTGAGGGGCATGTAGGTAGACGTGCCTGGTAGGCACTGACGGGCTCTGTGGGTGCCTGGAAGTCAGAGCCTTGGTCCCACCCTCCAGGAGGGCAGCACAGCGGGGTGGGGGGCAAGCAGAGGGCCCTGGGTCCACCACTTATGAGCGATGTGACATTGGACACGTTCCTCAGCCTTTCCATGCCTCAAATACTGGAAGAATATTTCTTATTTTTTTGTGCTATTCACAATGCTGTAGACACATACACTTTCACATTGAGTCTATATTACTAATACTAGAGGCCTGATGCACGAATTCGTGCACGGGTAGGGTCCCTCTGGGTGGCCTGCGGTGGGGCGGGGGGAGCTGAAACCTGCAGTCCAGCGCCTCCTGCAGCTCCTACCTGCCGCTCCCACTCATCCCAGGCCTACTGTGCCTGCTGCGGGCTCGCGCCCAGTCAGTCCCGATCAGGAGAGGCTGCTGCAGCAGCGCTCACCAGCCATGAGTCCTGCATCTGGTGCCCTCCCAAGGGAGTGGCCTGCAGGATCTGGCTGAAACCAGCTCTTCGACATCACCCAGGGATCCCAGATTGCGAGAGGGTGCAGGCCAGGCTGAGGGACCCCACTGGTGCATGACTTGGCCAGGGAGGGACCACCGGAGGGCTCCAGGGCGTGTCCGGCCCATCTCGCTTAGCCCTGATCAGCTGGACCCCAGCAGCAAGCTAACCTACGGATCAGAGCATCTTCCCCCTGGTGGTCAGTGCATGTCATAGCAACTGGTTGAGCAGCCTTAGCATATCATTAGCATATTATACTTTGGTTGGTTGTTCTGCCGTTTGGTCTATTTGCATATTACCCTTTTATTATATAAGATTCTCTCTATTAGTTTCTGAAGTCTCAACAACAAAACAGCAGATCAGGTTGGTTTGTAGCATTTGCTGATCTCAAGCCACCAGTGTGACTGGCGTAAATAACCTTAAATGAATAGGGAGTGGTAAAATGTAGTGAAATAATAAGGAAGTGATGACTTTTGAGTATTTATTACCTTTGACAAATATCACTTAATTATAAGTTTATACTTAATTTTTTTTTAATCCTTACTGGAGGATATTTTTTCCATTGATTTTATTTTATTTTTTAGAGAGAGTGGAAAGGAGGGAGGAAGAGAGAGAGAGAGGGAGAGGGACATTGATGTGAGAGAAATAACATCGATTGGTTGCCTCCCACATATGCCCCAAACTAAGGCTGGGGATCGAACCTGCAACCCAGGCTTGTGACTGTGTGTGTACAACCAGCTCACAACATTTGTAAAAATATAAGGGTTGGGTCTTGTGAATTGGTGCATCAGCTAGAGCAGTGGTCGGCAAACTGCGGCTCGCGAGCCACATGTGGCTCGCGAGCTGCAGTTTGCCGACCACTGAGCTAGAATGGAGGGGAGGCGTCCCTTCTGGCCTCCCTGCCCAGTTCCCCAGCAGCCCATGACCTCTGCAGCCCCACCCTCTTCATGGGCATGACCTCCTCCTCTTCATGGGCATTCTTCTTTTTCCTAGATGCCAAAAGCAGAAATTCCCCGAGGTCAAACCTGAAATTCCGCTTTGATAAGCTCAGCCATGCGAGCTCCAGTGCGGTAAGGATCTAGGGGTGTGGGGTGGCAGGGGGAGCCTCCAGCACCCCACAATCCAACCTCCTCCAAGCCAGCCTTCCTTCCCGGGGCACCTCACAGCGGGGGGAGGAGCCTCTGGTCCATCTCGGGGTGAGGTTGTTGGTCCCGTGTGGTGCAGGCACAGCCCGGGGTCGCCAGCCACCTCTGCCCCATGTGCCATGTTAGAGCCACGCCCTCGGACACACACAGATGTGAGGTGTGAATGGTTGGCTCCAGGGGCCTCGGGTCCCTCCCGAGCTCACCAGGGAGTTGAGAGCTGGGCGCACAGAAGGTGCAGTTGGCAGGGGTTGTGCTGTCTAGTTTTATAAAACTCTCGCCTGGATTTTTCTTGAAACAGGGTCACTAATGCAAAAGAGGAGTCCTTCGCCTGTCAAAGGTGGGTCAAGTGTTTGTCCTGCTGTGGCCACGGGGCCTGATAGCCTGACGCTGTCCCGAGAGCCTTAGGGCTGGGGAGGGTCGTCGCCTCTTCTGAAGCCTCTGTGATGGGGCCCAGGATGGGAGGAAGGCGGGTGGCCGAGGGGTGGCGGGGAAGGGTTGTTTGGATCTGGGCCGGACTCACCGAGTTGGTCTCCTTGCCCCAGAGGAGCCTGGCTGGGGCTGCAGCCCAGAGCTGCTTCCTCTCCTGGAGGGAGAGGCCTCTGTTTGCCCCCTGCCTTTCTGCCATCAGCGGCCTTTCCCAGGGCTCTGGGCTGAGCTGTCCTCCCCGAGTGTCCAGAGATGCCTCAGCACCCTGAACGCTGCGCGGTGCCCCGAGGGAGGACCCTGCTGGCAGCCACAGCCGGCCGGGGGCGGGCAGGAGTGTGTGGTTTTCAGCAGATCGGGCCTGGGCCCAACTCCCCCCAAGGCCCCTCTGGCTTCCCCTCTGCTGTGGGGCTGCAGGGCTGAGAGTCACAATTGGAACCAAGGGGAGGGGTAGAGCTGAGCCCCTTTATACAAACCTGATCTGTAGGAAAGCAGGTGAGCTGGGGGTGCCGGCACGCTCAGCTCCCATCCTGCACTGCAGACCCCGTTCACCAGGTTCCTGCCGGGCCCAGCTGCTCGGCTGTCTGACGCCGGGCACCCTGTGTGGGCCCCTCCTGTCCGCGCATATCCATGGGCTGTGGCCCTGGGCACACGTGTCTGCCCTTCCTCCCTTCACCCAGTGTTTGATCGCCTCCCTCCTTCTTGTCTCCTCCAGGGAAGCCCCGATTCTGTCTTGGAGAAGGCTCCTATCCTCGCAGTTTGGGGGTGCCATTCACTACTCTGACCATCACTGGCCTGTTGCTCCATCGGCCACCTGCCCACCAGACCAGCTATCTGTCCCAGTGCCCCGACCGGCACAGCCCTGCCCGCTCCTTTGCCAAGACACCCTGCGAGCCCCGCCCCATCTCTGGACAAGGCCTCATTCCTCCAGGCTCCCCTGCTCCTGACCCTCCATGTGCTATGTGTCTGGGTCATCTGTTACCTTGTTTTTGTCTGCAGCAGCCAGTGTTGGGTGAGCGAGGATCTGGGTACTGGGGACTCAGAGAGCCGAGAGGCAGAGCCTGGTGGGGCGGGGGGG